>NC_087204.1:105938723-105968723 GCF_015104395.2 Macrobrachium nipponense
ATACACATTACCCATAACTCTCTCTAGCAATATATATCTACCATCCCTTTTAAGCTTCCTTCCTCGCAGAACACTTCTGCGCCTGCGCCGTGAACTAACGTACCTACCTCCGTGTGAGGTATTAAGAAAACTCCCGCGGACGTTATCCATTTGCTCTCGAGGCTTATCCATCGTAAAACCCCCTTTTCCTACCTCTACTACCCTTCCTAAGGACGTCTCTATCCAAGGATTTTCTCTACTCCCGATATCGTCAATCATCAGATTTACGTCTTGAAATCGTTTTGTTTCGTCGATTGAAAAAAAAAAAAAGTGTGGGTGGGGGTTGGGTTTGATGGGGGAAGGGGGGGCCGTTGCGCTGTCATTGGACGATTCTCCTTTCACCGGATTCTGTTGGAGAATCTTGTACCAGTCTGTATTAGTAATTCTTATTCAAAATCTATATTTGTAATTTGAATGTTTTCAAGGAACGACACCTACCAATCTACAGAGTTACTCTACCTACGGCTCTCTCTCTCTCTCTCTCTCTCTCTCTCTCTCTCTCTCTCTCTCTCTCAGTGCCATTTTGCTTGGTAAGACGTTCCCGCGCACAGTCTGATTAATCAACAGATATCACGCGTTTAACATACGTCTGGAAATTGAAAAATATCTAGAAGTGTTCGTGAACTATCGGTGATAAGATTAGTGTGAAAATAGTAGGATAAAGCGTCAACTAAGTTAGTTTATCAAGTGAAATACTGTAAATCAGATCAAGATGGCAGTAAGTTCCAACTGTGGATAAAAATGGCGAAATTTAGCGTGTTTAGCAGATTTGCAATACGATGAGGTAGCAGGAAGGGAGCTGGCATTTCTCACCTATGAGATCAACAACAGCCCTAACCAAAAAGATACAAAAGCATTCATAGACATATTAGAAGGATATGATCCTTCAAACTGGAACAAATCAACAGAAAACATCTTGAAAATAATTGAAGAAGTTCCAAATAAATTCCAAGTGGTCAAGAGACTCATAAAGAAAATTTACATCAATAAACATATTCCGAAAAAGAAAATGAATAAGGTGAACATTGTGAATATCCTAATTGATGCAGTAGGAAAAAGAATGCCAAAAGCATGCAAACTGTGTAAGGTGTGGTATAGCATAGTTAATCCACAAAACCTAATCAGAAAATGTTCTGCATGCAACATTCCGACGCATCCTCAATGTGCTGAAGTAATGCAAGATATGAGTAAGGATACCAGAATATTTTGCCCAACATGTCTATCATGGATAGACAATGTTATTAAATCAAGACTTAATGTACAAATAGTCGAGGATGAAGAAGAAGAGGAAAACGGAAGAGAAGTAAACAAAACTGAAATGACAGGATATGGATACAGAGATACTCATTGATATTACATATGAAGCAATCAAGCAGCATACATACGAAGAAATAAATTACAACATGACAACACAAAAGAAAATCCCGAAGAGGCTCTACCCAGATCTGCACACTGATGGGAGAGGAAAAAATAGACAAGAAAGACAAAGTCTGCACCCTTTTGAAAAGAGGGAATTGCAGATTCGGAGAAAGATGTTACTACAAACATCCCAAGGTATGTCACAACTATGAAATCTATGGTAAATGTGCATAACTAGACGGTTATGAGGATGATTGCAGAGATCTACATCCAAAAATATGCAAAAATCTAAAAGAAGGAAAAGGATGTAAGTTCCACAAAAAATGTAAATATATGTACCCTGTAGCCATGAATCAAAATCAATTAAATAATCAATCAAATAATAAAATCCAAAATAAGAAAGAAAGAAATAAAGAGAGGATCAAAGAATATGAGGTGAAGGAAAAAAGCAAGCCATCACCGTGATATGGAGTGTCAGCAAAGAATTTCCAAGCATCAGCTCCAAGATACAGCTCAAGAGATAAATACTATATTTACGATGCAAGAGGATATTGCAGATACAGAGAAAATTGCAGATTCAGACACAAAATGAATAATTATGATGAAGGAAGATCAAATATTATGGAAAGTTGGATTTTTTTAATGTCAGAATTTCTGGAAATGAAGAAAAGAACAACATACCAGAACAGGAAAAAGACGTGGGAAAATCCTTATTATTACCCATATTAAATGAAGGAGAAAACACGCAAACCATCATAGTAATGAATGCGCAGGGCTTAGTTACGAGTATCTAAAAGAAAAATAGAGTTACTTAGAAGAACTAACCCAAATTGAAAAGAAAATAGATATAATGAATATAAGTGAAACCTGGTATTCCCAAGAGACTAGGAATGACGATCAAATAAAAGGGTTCCAAACTTATAGATCAGATAGAAAAAATAGGAATCAAGGGGGAACCGCAATATATGGGAAAGACAAAAAACAAGGAAAAATATATGAGAAATATAGTAACTCAGAATGTGAACTAATAGCGGTAAAATTTGAATCTGAAAAATTAATGAACATAGTAATATATAGACCCCCTAATACTAAAGAGTTTGACACAATAATAGAAAAATTGGATGATATATGTAGAAATCACAAGGACTGGACTATTCTCCTATCCGGAGACTTTAACTTTCCTTTCGTTGACTGGAAAGAACGAATAGGAGATTGTGGTTGTATTTATACATATAAAAACGAGAGTAATAGTAGTGCAGAAGATAAGAGGCAATTCGAAAAGCTATTAGATATGCTACTAGAATACAACAAATTCAACAAATAAATCACCTGCCAACAAGAAAGGAAAAATACTTAGGACCTAGTATTTGTGAACGAGGTGAATTATGTTAAAGAAATAATATTTATGTTTCTAATGAGTATTTCAGACCATAATGTCATAGAATTGACAGTCCATTCCAAAGCAAGTGAAAACAGAGATAAGCAAGAAATGAAAAAGTGGGAAGGATATGGAAAATACAACTTCTACAGTAAAAATATAAAATGGTCAGAAATAAATGAAGAATTAAACAAAGATTGGGATAACATTTTCGTAAGTGATGATATAAATGTAAATACGGAGATATTATATAAAATATTAGAGAAAATAGTGGATAAATATATACCGAAGAAGAAAAGTAAACATCAGTCATGCATACCAAGAGACAGAAGGATCTTGTTCCAGAAAATCAGAAAGTGGAAAAAAGGTCTTGCAAAAGAAAAAAATGAATGGAAAGTGATCAAACTGAAAAGTAGGATAGAAAATGCAGAACAAAAGATTATACAATCAAAAGAAAATGAAAAACGGGACTTGGAAGAAAAAACCCTAGTAAATATCAAGCAAATCCCCAAACTATTGTACTCGTATGTGAAAAAGGTGAATAAAAGAAGAATAGAAATAGGCCCTCTAAGAATTAAAGGGAGATTAACGAATGAAAAAAAGAAAATATGAACATATTCGGCAGATACGATATAAGAGAGAATTCACCCCTAGAATTGATAATGAAGATAATGATATAGAAGTAAGGGATGAAAATAGTGAATATTTAGCAGACATAGATATTAATGAAGCTGATATTGTGCAGGCTATTAATGAAATTAAAAATGTAGCTGCAGCAGGGCCTGATGGTGTCCCTGCTATTATGTTAAAGAAAGTAGTTCATTTTATCGCAAAGCCACTTGCAATATTATTAAGACAAAGTGTAGATACAGGCAAGATTTATGATGAGCACAAATTAGCATATTACCCCTACTTTCAAAAGTGGATCAAGACTAGAGGCAAGTAATTATAGGCCTGTGAGTCTAACATCACATATTATGAAAGTGTATGAAAGGGTAATGAAGAAAAATATTATGAAACATTTAATGAAAAATAAATTGTTTAATATAGGACAACATGGTTTCGTACCCGGAAAAAGTACACAAACCCAACTCTTAGTCCACCGTGAGAACATACAAAAGTATGAAAAGCGGAAATGAAACAGATGTGGTTTATCTAGTCTTTGCAAAAGCTTTTGACAAGGTAGATCATAATATATTAGCGAAGAAAATTAGAAAACATAATATAGTGGATAAAGTAGGAAGATGGTTAAAAGAATTTTTACACAACAGAAAACAGATAGTTATTGCAAACGATGAGAAATCGGATGAAGCTAAGGTAATATCCGGTGTGCCACAAGGTCTCTCTCTCTCTCTCTCTCTCTCTCTCTCTCTCTCTCTTTCGTCCTTTATGTTACAAAACGTGGATTGCATTTCTCTTTGTATTTTCTATACTTAAAAAACAAAGCTCTCTTGAATATGATTACCACTATTGGGCTTTATTGGTAAGTTACATGTCTTTCAAACTATCAGTTAACATCCAGCGGTTCAGACAGGATAAAAGTAATTAGATTTTTGGGGGGTTAAAAAAGCGTTTTTTTATCATGATGGAAAAAGTAAAAGATGATTTGTAACTTCGTACATGTTTTTTTTATAACTACAGCGATTCATCGGTTCTATTTTTAAATCAACCTTCTCAAAAACATCAATAAAAAAAATGAGAAACATATTCTTAAAAATCTCGAGAGAGATTACGTATTGTCCAAAAATAAATATGTTATTTTTATCATTTTCCTTTTCCACGTTATGGAATCTGTTTGCCTGTTTGTATTGCAGCCGTAGTGTCTTTTTTAATAAATGATCAGCTCTTTCTGTATTTCCCTTCGGAAGTTTGAATTTCAAGTCAGTGGTCAATATGGTGGGCTTGCTCCATGTGAATAGGCGCATCTTCTTAATAATAATAATAATAATAATAATAATAATAATAATAATAATAATAATAATAATAATAAATAATAATATAATAATAAATAATAATAATAATAATAAGAATCTCTACAAGTGTAACGCTGCTGAAGTAGCAATTACTTTTAATAAAGTATGCTTGAGAGAGGGCTCTGCTTCCTAAGTACAATAATAATAATAATACATTTAAGTATTGCATCACACACTGAAAAACATTGTTAAGTTACAGCCTTATTCTGGAATGGAATACGATATTTAGGCCAAAGGCCAAGCGCTGAAAGCAAAATTGAGAGTAAAGGTGGTCTAAAAGGCGTAACAGGAGGAAACCCTCACAGCAGCTGCACTATGCAACAACTGTTGGAAGAGGGTGGAAAGTAAAATGGAAGGAAGAGAATACAAATGGAGGTACAGTAAATGGAATGAAAGGGGTTGCAGATAGGGCCAGAAGGGACGCTGCAAAGAACCTTAGATAATGCAGACAGGTGGCACTAACCACCTATGGATATGAATAGGGTTTATCTTATGAATAAAATAATAATAATAATTGAAAAAGAAACCCACAAAATCACTGTGTGACGTGTTTACTTCTAAGTATTTACATATACTTTTACTCCACACTTAACACGTTACACAGTGATTTTGTGGGTTTCTTTTTCAATCTTCGGAATAAAACTGAAAGAAGTTTTTGTTTTAATAATAATAATAATAATAATAATAATAATAATAATAATAATAATATGAAAGTAATGCATCTTGCACTAAAAACGACTAGTTAATTCATATCCCATTTTGTAAATATATTTTCTAATTTTTTTTTTTTAATTCCATGAAAGCATATTAGCATTTCATTGACACGAAAAGAACTGTAGATTCTACGACCAACAAAAACAAACCTCAAGATATTCAGGAGGGAGAAAAAAAAAGCGACAAGCAACGTTTTGCCTTTCAAATGAGGCCGACGCAAACTCATTCAGTTCACTGGGAAGGACACAAATAGGGAGGGGTCGTCCTCCTTTGGAAGGCTCTTAGTCGTTTCTTCTTGTTGGGGTGAGGTCTCTCTCTCTCTCTCTCTCTCTCTCTCTCTCTCTCTCTCTCTCTCTTTATTTTATACCTCTTTTCTTACTTCTGTAAGTGGATTAACTCTCTCTCGACTTTATTTCTCTGTTCTTTCTTCTTCTGAAAGTGAAAGTAGCTTAATCTCTCTCTCTCTCAATTTACTTTATACCTCTTTTATTCCTTCTGTTAATGGATTATTTCTCTCTCTCTCTCCTTTATTTCCCTGTTCTTCCTTCTTCTGTAAGCGGCTTAATCTCTCTCTCTCTCTCTCTCTCTCTTCATTTCCCTGTTCTTCCTTCTTCTGTAAGCGGCTTAATCTCTCTCTCTCTCTCTCTCTCTCTCTCTCTCTCTCTCTCTCTCTCTTTATGTCCCTGTTCTTCCTTCTTCTGTAAGCGGCTTAATCTCTCTCTCTCTATTTTATACCTCTTTTCTTCTAAATGAATTAATTCTCTCTCTCTCTCTCTCTCTCTCTCTCTCTCTCTCTCTTTATGTCCCTGTTCTTCTTATTTCTGTAAGCAGCTTAATCTCTCTCTCTCTCTCTCTCTCTCTCTCTCTCTCTCCTTCATACCTCTTTTCTTCCTTCTGTAAATTGATTAATTCTCTCTCTCTTGACTTTATTTCCCTGCTTTATTTCCCTGTTCTTCCTTCTTCTGTAAGCAGCTTAATCTCTCTCTCTCTCTCTCTCTCTCTCTCTCTCTCTCTCTCTCTCTCTCTCTCTCTCTCAGCCCAGTCGTCCATCATCAAACGTACACAAACAGAGACACGATCGTGAGCATTTCACCCATCATGGAGTATCCTGTCACAATGTGTCCTTTCGTCGATATATATGGATATCCTTCGCTTTCTCGAGGAGACAGTCAAAATATTTTCGTTTTTAACGGGGAGGCCTTTTCTTTGGAGAGGGGCCAAGGTATAGACTCTCTCTCTCTCTCTCTCTCTCTGTAGGCATGGTTGGTTAGTCGAGTGCAGAAATCCACACCAGGCCTTTCTTATGTCCTTCAACACTTTTTTTTATTTGGATAGAGGCCAAGGTTCTCTCTCTCTCTCTCTCTCTCTCTCTCTTTGTAGTCGGGGTTGGCTAGTAAAGCGCAAGAGTCCACATCAGGCCTCTCTTATGTCCTTCAACACCTTTTTTATTTGGAAAGAGGCCAAGGTACTCTCTCTCTCTCTCTCTCTTTCTCTCTGTAGGCACGGTTGGTTAGCAGAGTGCAGGAGTCCACACCAAGGAAGCCTCATGTCCTTCAACAGCTTACTATATTCATGGGCCGCCCTTGGGGAAAGACCCGCGCTGGCATAAGACCGAATTCATTTTAAGTCCAGGCAAAATGATGCGACAGCTCAAGAGAATACCTTGTACTAGCTACATTTGATGATAATTACGCTTTATTTTTTGAGAAATGGTTGATTTTAACACTTACGTCTCTGTTTTGCTTACATGTCATTCAAAGATGACAAAGTAGACGAACTATTTAAAGGTCATTATTCGCCTTTTGTTTATTAGAAGCTGCTGTTATTTGATGCTTACTGCTCCCTTTGAGAAAAATGAAGATCATGAAAGGGGATAAGAAAAGGAAGCATTCTTCCATTCGGTCAGGCTTTCTCTCTCCCAAAACATCAGATTATATCGTTGTAGACGAAAACCAAACAACAAAACAACACAAAAAATATATCAGACCCGTACATGTTCATGATTGCCTTCCGCACCGTTGCACGTCCTAGGGAGAAGTTTCTGGATAAGAAAAAAGAAAAAAACCACCCACTGGTTTTTCCAAAGCAATTTAAAATGATCTGGCAAAGATTCCATACATGTGGCAATAAAAACAAGTATAAAAAAATGCGCAGAAGAACCCCTCTTCGGCGCAATCGAGTTTTCTGTACAGCGTTTAATGTTGTCTGAAAATCTCAGCCATGCCCCATGCAACTCTCAGCCACGGCCCATGAAACTTTCAGCCCCTGGCTAGGTGGTGACCTGTGTCGTTGGGGGACAGGACTACAGCGGTGCCAGACGGACGATCATGGCTAAGTTTAAACTATAATACAATAAAAAAAACACCGAGGCTTGCGGGTTGTAATTCGGTATGTATGATGAATGGAGGGTGGATGATCAACATGCCAAATTGCAGCCCTCTAGCCTCAGTAGTTTTTGAGATTTCAGCGCGGACAGAAAAAATGCAGACGTACAGATAAAGCCATCTCAATGGTCTTATTTAACAGACAACTAAAATCATTGACCGTTTTCCCACAATTGTATATATGAAAGGTGAAAAATAAAGACAAGGTTTTAAAATGCGGAGAGACTTTGTAGTCTCGGGAGTCTTTCGTGACATTGTTAGGAAACTTTTGACGCATGAAGGTGAGTTTACACTAGGCTTCACCCCACGCTGCTGCATGCATAAGACTCATCACCAACTCCTCCCAAATCCTTGTTAGCTCCGCCTACTGGACTTCTCATCAAGTCACGCCACATCACTAACTCCCCCTAATGAGCACTCCAGTAGGCGGGGCTAACAAGAATTTGGGAGGAGTTGGTGATGAGTCTTACGCAGCGTGGGGTGAAGCCTAGTGTAAACTCACCTTAAGACTCTTAAGAGGGAGACTTATCCTGGAATGACAATTGGGAAACTGAGCCAAGCATATTTGAAATAAATTTGAAATGACTATTATTTACTTATTTTATTTTATTTTATTTGTTTGTTTACTTATTTTTTTTTACAGTCATCCTTTTCGACTGGGTGGTTTTATAGTGTGAGGTTCTGGATTGATTCCTACCACCTTAGGAGTCCATTTTTTGACACGAAAAGGAAACCAAAAAAAACAGTGAATAATTAAAGAAAAAATATCCAGACCCTGATGCCAAATGAAAAGAGAAATTCAATAAATAAATATATACATAAATAACTAAATAATATATTATATATATATATATATATATATATATAAATAATAAATATAATAAATAAACTATATATAAAATATATATATATATATATATATATATATATATATATAATAAATAATATATAATAAACAATATATATCAATATATATACAAATATAAATAAATAAGTATAGTATATATATATATATATATATATATATATATATATATATATATATATACACACACATATATATATACATATATATATAATACAAATGAATGCCTAAACAATAAAAAATAACAATATGATATGAATATATAAATAAAATAAAACAAAGAAATTAAAAATCAACAATAAACAACAACATAAAACAAATCTACCAATTCTTCTTTCCCAGCCGAACCTCAGATTCAGCATAACTACATCTTCAGCCAAAACCATCCACTCCGTCGTTCTCCTTCTTCTTCCCTCAGTAACTCACTCGATGCTGTTTCTCACACAAGGATCAGCGGGAAAACAAAAACTTGAGCAGTTTTGCCTCGAAGAAAGCCCTTGACATGGGCCCCTAAACCCCCACCCCCACCCCCCTCCCCCCGGTCCCGCCCCCTCTGTCCCTTGTTTTCGTCGAAAGTTTTTCCCCGTGACCGAGTCCACGACAACAAAAACAACCGAAATCTAAGAATTATCCTTCTTCTTCTTCTTCTTCTTCTTCATTCTTCTTCTTCCACTTGTTTTGGTTATTGAGGCCAGGGAAACCAACTTATCTCCTCTGGAGTAGATGACGCTCCTATTTGTGTCAGCCTTCGTATGTATGCATCTAGATACATAAACACATACATACATACATATATATATATATACATATGTATATATATATATATATATATATATATATATATTGTATACTACATATGTACATCTATATACGCATATATAATATATATATATATATATATATATATATATACATATATGTATGTTTATACATATACATAGATTGTATATATAATGTATATATAAATATATACTATATATACCAATACAAAACAAAACTTAAATCATTACTAAGTCATCAATAAAACAAACGAATACAGTAAAAAAAATCTATATAATTAACTTTTAACGACCCATATGGCAACAGCGCGTACTGTAAGTCAGACAAGAGAGAGAGAGAGAGAGAGAGAGAGAGAGAGAGAGAGGGGGGGGCGGGGGGCGGGGGGAGGGAATTAAAAGGCCGTCGCTGTAATGTTATCACCATGGCTGCCGGGAAAGCTAAATCTAGTTATAAGTGGTCGGATCGAACGAACATCCCACTCAGGCTGAATTCTACAGTTGTGTGTTCAACGACGTCGAGGCCGCGCTATGATCGTCACCATAATAACAATAACAGTGTAGGAGAGGAAGACGCTTCTTATGGCTCCGTTGACCTTGCGTAGCCCTATGTTGCATACAATGCGTTTCTCTTCAGAAAGGGATGACTAGTGGATTATAAAGATATGTTCTCTTTCTTCTATAAAGTCTAGACTTTTCACGAAGGCCTATTTACATGCATCTTAAGTGAGGAAGAACAAGATGAAGTATATATATATAAAAAATGAATACATTCTCTTTGTGAAAAGTCGAGACGTTTCGTAAAGGCCAACATCCATCTTCAGTGAGGAAGATTTTGTGATTCTCGCGCGTGAACCGCCATACTAGCCTGCAGTTACGCTCAGGGGAAAAAGTAGGATTATCGGGGTGTGGGTGTGGAGGATGGAAAAGGAAGACTGAAGAGGAAGCCCAAGAGGAACATAATATACCTCATTATTCACCTTTTGTTTTAAGACGGTGCCGTTATTAGATCCATCCTTCCCCTAATCCCATTGTTCAGTTTTCTCTGCTAAAACCTCAGATTTTATAATTGTAAACAAAAATTAACACCACTGCAAAATGCTCGATTAATGCCGTCACTCTGGATGGAACAGGAAATTAGATACTGCAATTAAAACCGGATGAAAAATAATTCTGACCTTGGAAAAAGTCATAACTTTCTCGGCACTCAAAATAAATGTGTTGCATTCTTTAAATAACATCAACGGTTTTCTGCAGTAACCAAGGTTGAGCTATAAAGGTAGGATACTTGATTTTATTTCTCTAATACTGATTGGCTAATTGATGGAATCAGTAAACGGTGTGACCTGGCGCTACTTTCTCTCTCTCTCCTATTAGTGTATATCTCTTTTCTTCCTTCTTATGTAAGAAGTGGCTTAATTCTCTCTCTCTCTCTCTCTTCTCTCTCTCTCTCTCTCTCTCAGGAGAAGCAGCAGCAGAAGAAGCAAAAAAAAAAAAAAAAAAAAAAAAAACAAAAAAAAAAAAAAAAAAAAAAAAAAAAAAAAAAAAAAAAAAAAAAAAAAAAACAAAAAAAAAAAAAAAAAAAGGAAATACGCCATCAAAAAGAAAGCAGAAGTAAAATGAAAACCCAATCACGCATAAAAACCAATTCTCAGTCAAGTCAAAGTATAACACAATTTTGCCATCAAATCATAATACGATTTCGACCGACATTTCGAAGCGAAGACGGCCCCACCTCCTCTTCCTCCTCTTCCTTCCTTTCATTTTGGCAAAATGAGATATCTCGCCGATAGATCCTCAGACCTTGGCTATAGGCAACTGGAAAGTGGAGGGGGAGGGGAGAAGGAAAACTCCATTTCGTTTAGGCATAATTTTCTCCTCAAATTTAAATGACGCCATTATAGGAAGGAAGGAATACCAATGCGCCTCCTGCCTCCGAAATCAAAGAGATGTGGGGAAATGAGGTGAACCTGTTTCTTTATGTCTGGGAATTTTGATTTTATTTGGATTTGTTTTGGTTAGTAATACATGCATACATACATGCATACATACATGCATACACACACACACACACATTATATATATATATATATATATATATATATATATATATATATATATATATATATATATATATCAGTAAGGACACCAAGGCCAAAACCCGGAACAGCATTTTGTACAACTTTATTGGGACATGTTTCGAGTAGTACTATCACTCGTTATCAACCTACAAAATTAAAATGAATGATTATAGTTCTTGCAATCAAATTTACAATAATAAAATGATATGTATAAAAATTATAAGAGTACGTTAAAAGATAGCTAATACTTAAAAAAAATTATAATTAAAAATTGCTAAATGAAACAATTGAGTAGATAAAATAAAATGAAGCAGAATGCAAATTTAAGTCACAAAAACGGATGGTACAAAAGAACAGTAAATATACTAAGTCGATATACAAACCAGCAGGATGCAGACTAAAAAACACAAAAGTGAGGTAACAGCTACATTTCTAGCCAAGGAAGGCTTTATCTTAACAGAATATAAAACTTCTAGAATGTCGAGGTCTGTAGCAAAACTGGCAGAGGTTAAAATAGAAAAATCATCGATATGTAAAGGGTGACCAGACTCCTCGCTGTGTTCCCTAATTGCACTATAACTAGGTCTTGTAAGATAATTGCCTGTACGAAATGACCTACCAAGGTGCTCAAACCATCTCATCCAAGCTGATCTGGTAGTTTTTCCGACGTAAGTGGCATCACAACCACTGCACTGCCATTTATAGATCAGATTGGAGCGAAGGCTTGTTGGTATAGGGTCTTTAATTTTAAAGTATCATGAAAGTATCATGAGCTTGAGCACGTTCCATATATGCTTTCATGGCTTTGCTCATCTTCTGAGACTGCTCTACAGGTTCTGTCACATCTGCTTTGTCAGCAGCAGTTGAAAAAGAAGCAGAACTCAGGCTCCTTGCCACTGGTTACTTTCAAATTCATTCTCTGGCGCCGTGGATGGCTTTAACACTAGCTGAACATCCATTCTGAATGAGTTTTCCAGTCCGGAATAACTGGGCTATCGTAGATGACATCTTATACCGGAACTTAGGTAATGTCAAATTTCTTGAATCTCTGAGTCTACACCTTAGCATTCATTGGTTTCTGCTCAAACACACAAAACTGTACTCTGGGGGGTTGTAACGGCGCCCTGTCCTGTCTTGCAGAATTCTTGACAATATATTATTATAAGAATAGTATGGTATTATCAGTGATGGGAAAAAGGAAAGCCCTTGTTTTTATTACTCCTCTCTATAAATATCAAAATATATTTTACTTTACAAAATAAATTAGGAAATTTTCTTTAAAATTAAAGACCTATACCAACAAGCCTTCGCTCCAATCTGATCTATAAATGGCAGTTGCAGTGGTTGTGATGCCACTTACGTCGGAAAAACACTACCAGACAGCTTGGATGAGATGGTTTGAGCACCTTGGTAGGTCATTTCGTACAGGCAATTATCTTACAAGACCTAGTTATAGTGCAATTAGGGAACACAGCGAGGAGTCTGGTCACCCTTTACATCGATGATTTTTCTATTTTAACGCTGCCCAGTTTGCTACAGACCTCGACATTCTAGAAGTTTATATTCTGTTAAGATAAAGCCTTCCTTGGCTAGAATGTAGCTGTTACCTCACTTTTGTGTTTTTAGTCTGCATCCTGCTGGTTTGATATCGACTTAGTATATTTACTGTTCTTTTGTGTACCATCCGTTTTGTGACTTAAATTTGCATTCTGCTTCATTTTATTTTATCTACTCAATTGTTTCATTTAGCAATTTTTAATTATAATAATTTTTGTATTAGATAGCTATCTTTTAAACGTACTCTTATAATTTTTATACATATCATTTTATTATTGTAAATTTGATTGCAAGAACTATAATGTCATTCATTATTAATTTTGTAGGTTGATAACGAGTGATAGTACTACTCGAAACATGTCCCAATAAAGTTGTACAAAATGCTGTTCCGGGTTTTGGCCTTGGTGTCCTTACTGATATGTAGATGGCGCTTCCCTGCTGGTGTTTCAATTGCTGTATATATATATATATATATATATTATATATATATATATATATATATATATATATATATATATATATATATATATATATATAATATAAGTAACCCATAAAAACGCCAAAATTTAGAGAGAAAATACTATATTTCAGAGACTGAAGAGAGAGACAGCAGTCTCTGAAATATAGTATTTTCTCTCTATATTTTGGGGTTTTTTATGGGCTCCTTTTATTAGATGGAATTCTGTTGTAACAGAACATTTTTACCAGTCATATATATATAATATATATATATATATATATATATATATATATATATATATATGTGTGTGTATATATATATATGTATGTATGCATATGCATTTAAAGTTTTTTTTCCAAAAGTTTCAATACACGAAGACACTTCCTTGCTCTTTGGACATGCGCACAAATCTAAGCGTAGACGGACACATGGAAACGTGGAAACAGAAATGCAAGCAAAGTCAATGAGTTTCTGATGCTGTGCATCTAGGATTGAGCTATTAACGAAAGACACTTGATCGCATTTATCTTTACCGATTGGCTAATTGATGGCATCGGAAACCGGGTGACTAGACGCTACCTTCTCTCTCTCTCTCTCTCTCTCTCTCTCATGCACAAAAGACATTATAAATAAGAAGAATGTAATGAAAAGCAATTTATTTGCATAATCACATACCATACATATATATATGCATACACATACATATATATATATATATATTCGTTACCATTACTATGAATGTGCTAAAAAAGCAATTTATTTGCATTGTTACGAACCATACATGTATATACATATGTATACTATATATACATATATAATATATATATATATATATATATATATATATATATATATATATATATATATATATATATATAAGAAATACACATAAACATACAAATACAAATTAAATCTTTCACGATCGAGGCCAGGCGAAGCCTCGCTGTCACAGACGCTGCGAATTAATTATAATCACGTCAGCGTGACCTAATTAACAGCGCCCAATATTTTGACTTTATGGGCGGCGTTGCTGAATTCTTGTTTCTCGCCAACACGTAGCAGAGAGTCGTGTTTATTCGCCACTTATCCAGTCCTATATGTATCACTCTCTCTCTCTCTCTCTCTCTCGCTCTACTCTCTCTCTCTCTCTGTGCTGAATCGTCGTCTTTCGAATAATGGCTTCAAGCTAATTGGTGTTGGCAAATACGCGAGCGAGCGAGCGAGCGAGCGCTCGTTAATACGGGAGCCTCTCACATTCACGAGCGCAGATGCATACGTACATACATAACTATATGCATACGTCATCAACAAGCGCGAGCGCACAATCAATCACACAAACACACACACACATTTATATATATATATATATTGTTATGAAATTCCTATTCCAATGGCACCGGAAATACAATCCTTCATCTCTTAAATCGGTAAAATAAGGCGTCATTAAAATGCCATCAGGAACCGAGTACACCGATCAAACGGGAAAATTACGACCCCAAGTTCCCGCCCCCCCCCCCCACTCTCGCCACAAACCCCCCCTTCTCCTCCCCCCTCCCCACCAAAACAAATACAAGACAAATCGTACTCTGCTAAGTGAAAGTAAAGAGAGAGAGAGAGAGAGAGAGAGAGAGAGAGAGGAGAGAGAGAGAATCAGTTACTTCTATGAAAACTGCAGCAAGCAACACTCGTAGTTTATGCATAATTGACTTTAATACCTCAGTCTCCCAGCAATATTCAGATCCTACATTATATTATCTTTTTGACTCGATTCGCATTTACAACGGCTCTCTCCCACAACACTCCGTGAAGTCATTCTTTACAACGGCACTCTTCCACAACACGCCCTGAAAACGCCCAGTCGTTACAACGGACCTCCTACACAACGCCGTGACATCATCCTTTACAACGGCCCTTCACAACAACACGCCTTTACTCGCCGTTCTTTACAACGGCCCTCCTTGCAGCCTGACATCTGCGAATCTTCGGCAAAAATCCCGTCCAACTATTTTAACCTTTTCCTCATCTCCTTCAGATCCCCTGTGTCTCCAGTCGCACGGCGGAACAACAATGGAGAAAATAAACACTCTTGGACTCTCTTATCTCCTCTTCCGCCGAGGTCCTCCATGGGTCGTAATTCTTTCTTTGGAGCTCCTCTCCTAATAGCCGTGAAAAATACAACAAATGCGAAAAAATATCCGTCCATTGTCTTACCAGTCGCTGCTTATTTGTTTTTGGATGTCTTCACGTCGTTGCCCGTTTCATTCGTATGGACAAAAAATATCTTTCGCTTTTATCTAGTCGATTGTCGTAAAAATGTAAGCACTGCAGGGATTAGCTCAGCTCTGCACGTTCATATGTTGCTGTCTAAGATTGTTGTAAAATAGTGACATCTTTTGTTCGTTTTTTTTTTTTGTATCCTGGATAACAGACACTGATTGGGTTTTTTAATAGAACAGAACTAGGTTATTTCCTTTCTGTGTATATATATATATATATATATATATATATATATATATATATATATATATATACAAATATACATACATGCACGCATATATGTATGTGTGTTTGTGTGTGTTCTACATCTACAACTCCAAGGAGAACCGAACATCAGGCCAGAGTAGGCAATAACGAACTTAACCTGTAACCAAGTCGGAGGAAAAAAAAAAATCCATCACCTACGCAGACAAGCGGCAAGGAAAGCAAGGTGAACTTAATTGCCATCGACGTTTCCTAACGCGCGCTTGCTCGCTTGCTCGCTTGCTTACGCCTCTCTCTCTCTCTCTCTCTCTCTCTCTCTCTCTCTCTCTCCCCACCCATCCCCCGTCGCGTTCGCGCATCGCCCGCCCTAATTAACACCTGGGGGCCGCGAATGAATGAGGTCACAAAAATATCCCCGATGCGTGAATCTGTCAGGTGTGATTTCGGACCGTCAGACAGAAATGGTTTAGAAATGGTTTAACGGGTCATGATGACATTCGGGTCGGTGGGGGGGGAGGGGGGGAATGAAAACCGCAATGGCTGCTGTCAAGGGGGGGGGGGGGCAAAATCAGACAGTGCTGGAAAAGGGAAATGATGTTGAGGCTTCTTTTTAATTCAATTTATTTTTTTTACTTCGTTGAGGAAATCCTAATGGGCCTGTTAATGGAATGCAATCAATTCACATTACATTTCATTATGACGGGATGTTTCTAATACAATATTATAATTATAACCAGGGAGGCTGGTTTGTATACAGTACACTATATTCTGTTGATTATCAGGGTGGATGGTTTGTAAGCAGTACTTTGATAGTTCTTTACTGTTATTCCAAGTTTATACGAAGCTTTATTCTCTCTCTCTCTCTCTCTCTTTCTCTCTCTCTCTCTCTACAGTACACTGTTCTTACTATAAACTATTCTGATTAAAACCAGTGAGGACGGTAAGTTTCTAGTGCAATACTCTAATTATAACCAGTGTGGAAGGTATGTCTATAAACACTATTCTGGTTGTAACTAGGGCGCTATATCTACAGAACACTAAAATAGAACAGAATAGAATATAGAATTTGGGCCAATGGCCAAGCGCTGGGACCTCTGATGAGGTCTTTCAAAGCTGAAACGGAAACTGACTGTAAAGAAGGTTTGAAAGGTGTAACAGGAGGAAAACCTCAAAGCAGTTGCACTATGAAACAATTGATAGTAAGATGGAAAGAAGAGAACATGAACGGAAGTACAGTAAAAGGAATGAAAGGGGTTGCAACTAGGGGGCCCCAAGAACCTTAAGTAATGCCTACAGAGCACCACGTGAGGGGCACTGACGGCACTACTGCGCTTCTTGAAAAAACTCCCATAATGGCTGGAAGGAAACAGGGTATAAAGATATAAAAATATCTTCGCTGCATTTAGCAGATCTGATTGACGTATACTGCCGCTGTAAACGACGAGAACCATCATGAATAATGGGGCGTGATCCGAGCTCCAGCTTACTCGGGGGCGAGTGCTAAAGTCTACGATCAAATAGAGCGTTGTTTCATCAACGAAAATTAAAATAAATACCCTATATTTTATCTCAGATAATTGTTCTGTACTGCTTAACATAAGCATTATCTATCTTTTACATTTTCCTTCTAATAAATAAATCATACATATCTTATCCTAAGATTCCTGTACCTTTAACTCAACGCGAAACATCTTGTCCAGATCTTTCTAGGCTTTGCCATAGACATTGCCAACCACCCAACAAAAATAACAACAAAGTAGTTTGTAGGCGAAAAGTAACGCTTAAGGCTAACAATATAGTAACGTTGCTGAGGAACGTTGCATCCTGCCCCGAGTTCATTCTGGCGTTCCCACTCGATACCTCATAATGCCATCAGCGCCCAAATTCATCGCCGGAGACGAGGCTACTCGATTTTCGATGACGCGGCCGCTTTGCGAAAACCCTATTATCCCCTGTTGCCCAAAGGACCTTTAAAGGACCTTGCTGGCGTCCCTGAAAGCAGATGAGGGGAGATCCAAGTCGCCTTCAATATTCCTTTTAGAATCCGGCTTATTATTTACGGCGCAGTCGATGTCGAGGTTCGAAAAAAAGAAGGAGCGAGACAAAGAACAGTAATGCACTCTCTCTTTCCATAAAATAAACTCTTTTTGGGAACAAAACAAAGAGAGAGAGAGAGAGAGAGAGAGAGAGAGAGAGAGAGAGAGAGAGAGAGAGAGGTGGGAGGGGGGGGTGGGGTGGGGCGGGGAAAGTGGGGTTGGGGGGTGCGATGACGAAAACTTTTAGAAAGGTAAATTCTCAATTAGATTATGTCTGATCCGCCTTCATGGGACCCAGTAATGCGAGATGGAATCTTCTTTGGGGTTCCAGCTAAACAAAGAGAGAGAGAGAGAGAGAGAGAGAGAGAGAGAGAGAGAGAGAGAGAGAGAGAGAATGGAGTCGACAACATTTCTCTAACTTTTGTGAAGAGTTTGATTCATCTCTTTTTCGAAAGTAAACAAATACATTATGGCCTCGTCTCTATTCTTGAAATTTTTATCTATTATCTATTTTCCTTCGTTTTCTCTCTATCTCCTCCATACGCATTAATGCCTCATTTTGTCTTCCTATTCTGCACCACATGTAAAAAATAAATACTATTAATTACACAGCCAGCAATTTAAGTTAAATTTTGGTGACCAAGAAAATTGACATAGCGTTCACAAATTAACATTGTTAAAAGTATGTTATCATTGTTAAAAACTATCATTTATTTTGCATTTGCAACAGAAGTTAACTTTGTGACTAAAGACACGATCCGATGGCTCATTCCTTTCATTAATATGTGTAACTTTTTATTTTTAAAAAATTATCTGAAACTGAAAAATAGAAAAAAAAAATTTTCTAATAGTCTAATAAATCATCAAAATTGACTAAATCATCAAAATTAGTCAGACTTTTAATTTGAAAAACACCACTTTTATTAAGTCATATTCCAAACCCAATGGATAGACCGGGGTAATAGGAAGGAAAGGATAACGCGACGATAACAGAAAAAGGAAAATGAGGAATAAAGGGAAGGGAAAGAAATATGAATATGGACCGATAATAATTAACGAAGGGCAAGGGGAGGAAAATATGAGATAAACAAAAAAAATGAACTGAAACAATTAAGAGAGTGAATTGAGGGACCAAAAGTGAAGGAGCAGAAAAACGAATGAATTGGAAAGGAAACTCGAGTAAAGAAGTAATTACGCGAGGATGAAATTAATGGGGGGAATAGGGCAGGGGAGAATGAATAACCAAAAGAATGATAAGGTGATTAGCAGCAGAATCACAACAAGCGAGAAAAGTAAAAAAAAAATAACTTCGGTGCAATCGAGTTTTCTGTATAACGTATAATGCTGTACAAAAACCACATCAACTATGACCGGCAGCTCTCTCCAGTTGCTCACCAGATGCGGTATAGTGAGGCTGAGTCTCATGGCTCCGAAAAGCGCTGCCAGATGCACAATGCAAGGCTAACTTTCACCTTAAATCAAATCAAAACTAATGAGGCTAGAAGGCTGCAATTTGGTATGTTGATGATTGACTTTGTAGCCCTCTAGCCTCACTAGTTTTTCAGATCAGAAGTGCGGACAGACAGACAAAGCCATCTCAAAAATTTTCTGTATACAGGACACTAACGAGTGGAAAAACTAACGAAATTAAAAAAATACATAGAGTTCAAATAAACCGAAAAATAGAAGCAAAATCCGAGACACAAATCCTAAAAGAATAAGGCATAGAGCAATACTTAAAAATGAAAGGAAGAAGCAAACACACAAGACAAATTAAAGAAATTATGGAAATAAAACATCTGTTTGTACTGAAACGACTGAAGTCATAAAGAAAAAGAGGGGAAACAGACGGAAAGGGCGAGATAAGAAATGTGGAAGAATGTAAGAAAATCAACAAGGGAATCCTGTAGAAGGAAAAATATGACAGACGAGAGTAGAAACCACGAGGGGACAGATAAATTTTGAACGAAGAAAGGCGACACAACCAAGATGAAAAATAATCGGAGATAAATGCAGACAAGAGGAAGGGAGAGAAAGCAAGAAAGGAGTGTAGAGAAAAAAATGAAGAGGAAAAATGATGAAAACAAGTACAGAAAACCGTTACCAAACAAAGGCCACAAAAACAAGGTCATTGACAAACACAAGTGTAGATAAAAAAAATAGAAAAAATGGATAAAAACAAGTACAGAAGTTAACCACGAGAAGGAGGCCCACAACATGACAAACAAGTGAATAAAAAAACAAAAAATAAAAAAAAATACACAAATAGCAAAGAATCGAAAAATAAATTGGAAATATAAAGTATACACGAAGCAGGAGAGAGAAAAACAATTACAGGGGAACGAAAGGGAATAAACAGAAAGCAGGAGACAGAACGGGACCAGAAGCAGGGCCGATGAAAGGAGGAAAGAGACCGGAAAGATAATTAGAATACACATGTGGGAACAAATATTGAAAGACAGAATGAACTGTTGACGTTCGGTACAAGAACGAAGGGGCAAGGGAGGAGGGGATGGGAGGCGGAGGGAGGCTAAGGGAGGATGGGGGGGAGGAGTCCAACTTCCAGATTTTGGTTAAAGTTTAATCTTTTTAATCTTTCTTTATTTGAGGCAAAATTTGCAAATGAAGAGATTTTGGGTTGTAATAAAAGGGGAAGGGGGGAGGGAGGAGGAGGGGGAGGAGTTGAACTTCCAGATTTTGGTTGGAATATCATTTTTCAAAATATTTTTTATTTGAGACAAAATTTGTCTATGAAAAATAATTTGGTTATAAGAAAGGTTCTTATTTATCTTTTTTCATTCTTTTCCTTTTTCTCATTTATGAAAAAATTTTGATTGCAAAAACCTCTTTTTGAATTTTGTTTTACTTTATGGTAAAATTTTGACAGTACTTCAGGGACTATTTCTAAAAAAACATCAGTTAGACTAAATTACTCATCTCTCTCTCTCTCTCTCTCTCTCTCTGCCAGTAATAGCTTTTATTTCGAAGTGTTTATACAAGCTTTCTTTTTTATTTCTCAAATATTTAAACATCTAAGTGTTGTTTAATTACCATTATTATTTCAATTGAAGTTTCATAATACTTTTCACTTGATAATGGGGAATACATGAAACCATTTTTTATCTCTCGGGTTTTTCCAGAGATCCACTGTCGCACGCAATGCCTTATTCAAGATTCTCTCTCTCTCTCTCTTTCTCTCTCATCAATTTGTTTACAAAACCAGGACATTAATTTGTTTACAAAACTGGACATTTCTTTGACTTGGAAAGTTTTATCATTCCCTCCAACTTTTGCGTAGCTTTTCTCTCTCTCTCTCTCTCTCTCTCTCTCTCTCTCTCTCTCTCTCTCTCTCCTATTTGACAACTGTCACCGCAAAATTACGTCAGGTAAATTTGGTCCCTCAGGTAACCAATTACCCCACTGGGCTCCTGGCAAGACAAGCAAGCGTGGATTCTAAGTGACTTGTTGCCCCATTTAGAGGGACAAGAGATAGAAGGTGGAGGGGTTCATCAATTGCTCAAATGAAAATGGAAAAGCAATGTTCGGAGCGCTTAAGTAATTCCTTGTGTGGCATTTAATTAGGTCGCATTATAACAGTACTAGGTGATATGTATGTAAGGTATTATATACATACACACATATATATGTATATATATATATATATATATATATAATATATATGTATATAAATATATATATAGTATATATATATATATATATATAATAAATATATATATATATAATATATATATATATACTTACCTCTCGCGATAGCCGGATAGGCAGAGGCATCACTGAGCGTCCGTGAGTTCTTGCATTCGGCGGTTCGAGCCCAGTAGGACGACAGAACTTCTTAGCTTAATATATATATATATATATATATATATATATATATATATATATATATATATATATATTAATAGATATACCAAATATCTGGGTGTGCAAAAAAGGGAGCTCCAAAACAAAGACCGAATTGTCAGAACTACAATTACGTGCAAATCAAGAGACGAATTCGCGGACATCAACCCAAAACCACAATTGACACCAATATCCCAAGAGTGGGCTGAAATCACTCCAGGTAATGGAAGAGCAGCCAAATCTTTTGAACAGAGAAACGCGAAATTAATCCTCAGTGCAAAGCTTGGCTCCGTATGGAAAACAATCGAACCAATATGGAGTAAGTTTTGAATCCTTAGGAAAAAATTTGCCGTACATCAGTCACGAAGGGAATTTCAAAGCAGTTGTTGTTTGAGATCAAGCTGGCCTTATACCAGCACGCGGGCTCTTGCTCATAGAGCAGCCCGTAGGTTTCAAAGCAGAAATGTCTGTGTCAAATTCGGAAGACAGAACTTGACTCCAGTTATCTAAATATCCCCTTGCAAGGTGATAACGTGCAATTATTTCTAGGAAAATTTCTTACTCTTAGTACACGACAAAAACTGATCATTAAAAAAAATGAGAACAGTAATGATGGTTTCCAATAGATTTTCTACCCGTGCAGGGAATAAGTCTATGAAGGATTTTTATCCACTCGTATTGCTGGTGTATTTCAGCTGAGAGAGAGAGAGAGAGAGAGAGAGAGAGAGAGAGAGAGAGAGAGAGAGAGAGAGAGAGAGAGAGAGAGAGAGAGAGAGAGAGAATTGTCTTCATACTATATCATTTCAAAGATTACAAAAACTGCAAGGTTAACAAGGTTCTAAGGAGAGAGAGAGAGAGAGAGAGAGAGAAGAGAGAGAGAGAGAGAGAGAGAGAGACTTGTCTTTATGATATACCATTTGAAAACAGTAAAAAAAACTGCATTTCTTAGGAGAGAGAAAGAGAGAGAGAGAGAGAGAGAGAGAGAGAATTGTCTTCATACTATATCATTTGAAAGATTAAAAAAACTGCAAGGTTAACAAGGTTCTAAGGAGAGAGAGAGAGAGAGAGAGAGAGAGAGAGAGAGAGAGAGAGAGAGACTTGTCTTCATGCTATACCATTTGAAAAAAGTAAAAAAAAAACAGCTAACAAGGTTCTAAGAAGAGAGAGAGAAGAGAGAAGAAGAAGAGAGAAGAGAAAGAGAGAGAGACGAGAGAGAAGAGAGAGAGAGAGAGAGAGAGAGAGAGAGAGAGACTTGTCTTCATGCTATATAATTTGAAAAAAGTAAAAAAAAATACAGCTAACAAGTTTCTAAGGAGAGAGAAAGAGAGCGAGAGAGAGAGAGAGAGAGAGAGAGAGAGAAGGTCGTCTGTCTTCATGCTATAGCCATTTTTTTCTTCTCCTCCTCCTCATCGTCGCCTCTCAAATTTTGAACGCGACTCCCCCCTTTAGGAAATACATTATTCAAGAGGAGAGTTCTGACCTTTCCTCACCTCCTCCACTCGGCGTTCAAGTAATTAGCAAATGTTTAGCGAAGACTTCCACAGTCTTCTTCTGTAGCGCCAACGAAGGCTTCGTTCCCCACCCCCCCTCCCGCGGGCTGCTAGGTTTATAAATTTTTTTTTTTTTTTTTGAAGGAAGGGGGGGGGGGTTGCAGCGTCTGATACTGACTTACCTCCATGCAATGGACATAGAGTAGACTATCATTAAATTGATTGAAAGTCCGGCTAAATAATAATTCCTTGCTTTTGTTATTTAGCAATGGACAGAGAGAGTATACAGTCATTCGACAATATTTTTTAAACATAAAAACAGCATAACTACACATAACTAATACAATGCAATTTTTGTTTTAAAATGTAAGTTTCGAAGTTAAAAATTTCAGTTAAAATGTAGGATTATTAGATCAGTTTTTAGGCTTTAAAACTTATTATTCATTACAGGAATGAATAAATATATGATTTTTCAAAAAACGTATATGTACACCAAGATTGATATTCTTATTTATAAAATCTATGTAAAAAGTCATTTGCTAATTTAATTTTTCTTTTTTAATAAGTTATCTTTCGGCATTTCCCTTTTTACCTCCTGTTACTTCTTTAGAATGAACGCCATCATATTCTTTGGAAGCTTGAATTTCAAGCATATGGCCACTTTTGTAGGCTTGTTCCACGTGAATAGGGTTCATCTTAATAATAATAATAATAATAATAATAATAATAATAATAATAATAATAATAATAATAATAATAATAATAATGATAATAATAATAATAATATTAATAATAATAATAAAAATAATAATAATTCTATTGTTCTTTATTACTCTGATGCCATTTTGCAGTAAAATGTGGTTGTCTTTCAAGCATACTTCAATGTATCCATCTTTCATATAAAATGTCAATGAATTTACTCTTATTAATATCAAAAGTAAAGAAATAATGCTTACTGACAAAAAAAATATAGCTTCGAAAAAGAATCTCTAAAATTAAATTGTGTGTAATAACTGACATTTTCTTTCCATCTAGTTCCAGCATTTGCAAAGCAACATAAAACCCTTATAACGAACAACAGACCGAATGAATGAACGAGTAGTGACTTACCAAAGCGGTGTAGACAAAAGGCGAATGAATAATGAAAAATGGGCAATGAACAAGTAAAAAAAACGCCGAAGTTTCTTCGTCGCAATCGAGTTTTCTACATATCTTGTAATCAAGGCCGCCGTAAACGGATCTATCTTTCAGTGGTCTCTATGTATAATGCTGTATGAGTCGCGGCCCACAAAACGTCAATCACGGCACGCTGGTGGCCTGCCTTATAACGTTGTACGCTATAGTTAACCTTTACCTTCAGTCAAATACAGACTACAGAGGCTAGAGGGCTGCAATTTGGATGACTGGAGGGTGGATGGATGACCAACATACCAATTTGCAGCCTATTTTAGCCTCAGTCATATTTCAGATCTGAGGGCGGAGAGGAAAAGTGAGGACGGAGAGACATAAATAGCCATCAGGACAGGACAGTTTTCTTCTTTTTTCAGAAAACTATAAAGAAGTACGCTGGTGTGTCTAGTAATAAAACGTGACACAGAATGGTTTTTTTTATTGACGTATTCGGTATACGTCCATTTCTGAAGCCGATCCATTAAAATTTTCAATATATCGCTTCTCCTCCATTCTTTTGGGGCCGTTTTTATTGCACTTTCTGACACAGGAAGTTGTGCTTTCTGACTTCCAACTGCCTGAGGGAAGTCAGACTCTGTAAGGTTGTACCTTCTGACTCCTACTCATAATCCTAAGTCTTATTCAGCAATTCCTTTTTTGTTTTATTCATGATGAAGTTCCCCGCTAAATCAAAACCTTCCCTGGAGTTATACTTATTCAGTGTAGACATCTCATGCAATCTACTGCTTTGCATAATGTATACACGTTCATGAAGAGTGGAGTCGCTTCTTGAGAGAGTGATTAATGATGCTGTAGACTCTAGGATTTGCGATTATTTTAATTGAATATATTCTTTAACATTATGAATAGGGAGAAGATAGTCTGCAGTAACTGTGATACAGAATGACTGGAGGGTGGATGGATGACCAACATACCAATTTGCAGCCTATTTTAGCCTCAGTCATATTTCAGATCTGAGGGCAGAGAGACATAAATAGCCATCAGGACAGGACAGTTTTCTTCTTTTTTCAGAAAACTATAAAGAAGTACGCGTGGAGAAGACCCATTTATTACAGAACTGGATATGTAAAATGATAAGCCGACACAGTGAGGGATAGACTACATCAAAGTTCTAAAATTAAGTTAAATAGACAAAGCGATATGCAAACAAACAAACAATCGAATCAAAACATACACATTCGTTGGTCGAGGAAAAATCTACGATACAATAACAACACATTTAGCGGTTAGACGGTTTGGGTTTAGCTGCTTTATGCCGGCAACAGAAGGCCCTTGACACTAAGCCTACCCCGTGAGTGTGGCCAGGTGTGACAGCGAGTAGGAGGCGTGTGGTGTGGACCTCTGGACCTCTGAACAGCCAACAGAGAGGTACTTCCAATACTGCGCCCTATTTCTAGAGATTTCCCACACAGCATTTTCGTCTGGGCAACGCTACAGTGCCCTCCTTTCTCTCTTCATTTATTTATCGAGAGAGAGAGAGAGAGAGAGAGAGAGAGAGAGAGAGAGAGAGAGAGAGAGAGAATCCTCCGGGGGAGGCCTCGGGAAGCGGCTTTGCCATAATAAAAGTTTCATGTGGAGGGAGGGGAAAAAATACGAAATCTGACTCTATAGGAGAATGAAATATTTCTGTGCGCTCAGGTAAGCTTCGGCAGCAATGGGATAGAACAGAATATAGAATTTAGGTCAAAAGCCAAGCGTTGGGACCTATGACTTAATAGGAGGAAAACCTCAAAGCAGTTGCACTATGAATCAATTGTTAGGTTTGTTTGTTTGTATGATGTTTTTACGTTGCATGGAACCAGTAGTTATTCAGCGACGGGACCAACGGCTTTACGTGATTTCCGAACCACGTCGAGAGTGAACTTCTATCACCAGAAATACACAATATCTCTCACACCTCAATGGAATGCCCGAGAATCGAACATGCGGCCACCGAGGTGGCAGGCCAAGACCATACCGATCACGCCACTGAGGCGCTTATCAATTGTCAGGGGAGGGTTGAGGAGAGTTCGATAGAAGAAAGCGAATCAAACGGAGGTACAGTAAAAAGGAATGAAAGGGGGTTGAAGCTAGAGGCCGAAGGAACGCCAATGAAAAGAACCTCAGGTAATGCCTACAGTGCTCCGCACATGGTGGAATGACGGTACTACCCTCCCACGGGATTCTTGGAGGCATATAAGGTAGTAGTAGGAAAGTGGGGAAAATAAGTCAGGATGTAACTGAAGGAACTGACAGAAATTTTTTTATTGTAAATTCGTCCCTGAAGTTGGCGAGATAAATTAAATCAGTTCAGTTAAATACAAAAAAATGGAGAATGTAACTGACAAATAAAAAAAAATCGGCATTCAACCACATTGAAAAATCAGCCTTTATAGAAAATTTTTTGCAAACAAACCCTCAGTATTATCAGTATAATTTTTCATTTGAAAGTTAACGTTACGAAAATCGAAATATATTCTTTAGGAAACTGATCATCCACCAGATGCTTGCAACCCATTTTAAGCTACGAAAATTATATACAACCAAATGAAATTCCCTAATTTTCGCACTGGTGATTATTTTGGATTACTACCAATGTGGTTTACCATTGAGGTTAATTTCGAATTTTACGTAATCAGGAATGGATCGCACATTTATATGTATATATATATATATATATATATATATATATATATATATATATATATATACATATATATATATATATATATATATATATATATATATATATATATATATATATATGTGCACGCATTAAGCTACAAACGTCCTTTAATATCTAATTCGCTCTACCTCGGAATTAATATATTTTCATATGTTAACCGAAGGGGAATTCCTTAGTCGGTAAGAAATTCGTCGGCTCGTGGGCACGAAACACGGAATCAAGAATTCAGAACGTACAGTGAAGCGCTCTAAACCACACTGCACTACGTCCTGAATTCTTGGTTCCGTGGTGGTTCGCGCCCATGAGCCGACGAATTTCCTATCAACTAAAAAATTTCCCTTCGGTTAACATATGAAAATATATGAATCACGAGATAGAGCGAATTAGATATTGAAGGATATTTGTAGCTTAATGCGTATAGTATATGAAACATGGTGATGTGGTAAGACTATATATGTATATAAATTTATGCATACATATACACTCATATATGTGTGTGCGTGTATCACGTGCACACAAAACTAATCATCTCGGCTAGGAGGCTGACAAGGAAACTCAAGCGTCAAAGCGTGTGTCCGCCTAAAAGAAAAAAAGAAAAAAAGAAAAAAAGAAAAAAAAAACTCACACACGCGCACACAGCAACACAACCACACAAACAGAACGATGAAAAATGGCGGAACCTCATCAAGGCCTCCATCCAGACCATAATTGCTAGGATTAGCAACATCAGATATGTCATTTATCAAGGGGATTTCGTCCACTCGCCTCATCTGTTTCTCTTGGAGGGTGAAGCTTTCTTTTTTTTTTTTTTTTTTTTTTTCTTCACAATTTTAATTTTCTTTTTTTTTATTTCCATTTATTAACTTGTCACTTAAGCCATGGGCTTTGGCACGTCTTAATTGCTCCTTTTGTCGTAGTACGTTTGTTGGAGCAGTGAAATATCTGGTGTTGGTGTTGGTGTTGGTGATGATGTTGGTGGTAATGATGTTGGCGTTGGTTCTGACGTTGATGTTGGTGTTGGAGATGATGTTGGTACTCTGAGTGTGTGTGTGTGTGTGTGGGTGTTGGTGTTGATGTTGGTGATGATGTTCATGTTGATGTTGGTGTTGGTTTTGACGTTGATGTTGGTAATCTGGGTGTGTGTGTGTGACTAGGTGTGTTGGTGTTGGTGATGACGATGACATTGGGGTGGCGTTGATGTTCTTGCAGATGTTGGCGCTCTGAGTCTGTGCGCGTGCGTACGTTCCTAATGTTAAAATAACTCTCATAATACCCAAATGTCCAGTATCGACAATAATACCAAATAATCTCATGCAAACATTGAACATACTCCGAAATCCGGCAGCACTCAATGCGGAGTATCTCTTTCAACGCCGGTATCCATATCAATTACTTTTTTAAACCCGGTATCGATACCGAGCATTGATTTGAATGATATATACTTTTGGCATTATGCCAAGCACTGGGGCAACTAAGGCCATTCAGCGCTGAAACGGAAATTAACAGTAAAAGGTTTGATAGGTGTTACAGGAGAAAAACCTCAAAGCAGTTACACCAAGAAATAATTGTTAGGAGGGTGGACAATAAGATGGAAGAAAGAGAATATGAACGGCGGTACAGTAAAAGGAATGAAAGTAGTTGCAGCTAGGGGCCGAAGGGACGCTGCAAAGATCCTTCAGTAATGCCTACATTGCACCGAATGAGGTGCACTGACGGTACTTAACCCCTATGGGTTCGATACAGAGCATAATTTTCGACGCCGATGTTCATAACGACGATTTTTTCCAGTGCCAGTAAGAGGGCCGAATTCTCCGTAAATAAATAATAGAAACTTGCATTTGAAAAAAAGAGAAAAAAAAAGGCCATTCCCTTTTAATGAAGAATAACAACGTGTCACGAATCAGCGAGCTATCGAATATCTCTTTTTAAATTTTTTGGGCGAAACAGATTGGACAGCATCCTGCTTATTATTCGCTGGGGATACAAATTGGCACTCGGCCGTGAACGGGCATATATGCATGAACAATTTGCAAGCGCGAAATGAACCTATTTGCCTCCAAATTTATTTATCCTACATTTCCTATGACTGGATAATGATATGATTTCCATACGATCGTTATTGTAAGTGTATTATATACACTGGAATATAGAAATTTTGGCCAAACGGCGAGCGCTGGGACCTGTGACGTCATTCAGCGCTGAAAGGAAAACTGAGAATTGAAAGGTCTGAAAGGTGTAACAGGAGGAAAACCTCAAAGCAGTTGCACTATGAAATAATTGTTAGGAGAGGGTGGAAAGTAAGATAGAAGAGAGAGGCGCAGTAAAAGGTACGAAAGGGGTTGCAGCTAAGGGGCCGAAGGGGACGCTGCAAAGACCTTAATCAAGTAATGCCCAAAACAATGCACCGCTTGAGGTGCACTGATGGCAATACCCCCTACGGAAGTTATTGTCATTGTATTTATTATATTTCATCATGGAAATAAGCCAGCAAAACAAACGAATGACAAATAATGAGTGACCACTGACTCTCCCTGACTCGGCAACAGCTACTGAATTTGGGCGTAATTGGTTTTTATAATGAATTTGTCACCGACGCGATTACAGCGGATCACATTACACAGAGGTCTCTCTCTCTCTCTCTCTCTCTCTCTCTCTCTCTCTCTCTCTCTCTCTCTGTTTCGTCCCGTAAC
>NC_087204.1:105973723-105976223 GCF_015104395.2 Macrobrachium nipponense
CTAAGGCCACTCAGCGCTGAAACGGAAATTGACAGGTAAAAGGTTTGAAAGGTGTAACAGGAGGAAAACCTCAAAGCAATTGCACTATGAAACAATTGTTAGGAGAGGGTGAACAGTAAGATGGAGGAAAGAGAATATGAACGGAGGTACAGTAAAAGGAATGAAAGCAGTCGCAGCTAGAGGCCGAAGGGACACTGCAAAGAACCTTAAGTAATGCTTACATTGCACCGAATGAGGTGCACTGACGGCACTAACCCCGTACGGGGCTGGAAAGAAAGAGTGGCATCACAATGAACTCGAAATATGTCTAGATATCAAAACATACTGTTACTGATGTCATAATCCTAATCCCGCGTCAATTATCTTTTGACCTGAGGTCAACGAAATAAAGGATACAAAACGCGCACGTATGCTTCCTAATTCCTCTTTTGCTCTACCCGTGACATCACTTTATGACGTCATGATATCAAGAGACGAAAAAAAAAAAATAACCTAATCTCCTGCACGAGAAAAACAATTATCTCACCCCAAAGTGGAGTTATGCGAATCTGTAAGATGTGTGGTTCTCCTCCTTCACTTTGTGCCGCCACAAATAACTTAATGAGATCATTTAAGTCTATAGCACAAGCTTCTACGCCCAGTATATACATTATTCTCTCTCTCTCTCTCTCTCTCTCTCTCTCTCTCTCTCTCTCTCTATATATATATATATATATATATATATATATATATATATATATATATATATATATATATATATATATATATATATATATATATATATATATATATATATATAATTTGCGTTGGTGTCACTTATGTTATTCCTAGGTTACTTCTGCCTAACACTCTCACACGATCCCCTCCCCAAGCCCCTTCCCCCCCCTCCCAACCATCGGCCGGGCGACGGATGTCGTAATCCCCAAGGAAATATAAACCCAATAATGGATGGGCGGTAATTCATTAACGTCAAAATATCAGTTATTGAGTTATCGATTACAAGAAACGGATAATGAAATCCTTAATTTTCACAAGAACGAGACGGAGGTGACTAAAAAAAAAAGAAAAGAAAAAAAAAAGTCCTAGTGTCTGAGTTTAGGAGTTAGCTCTGAAGCGAGGTGGAGAACAGCGAGAATAAATGAAAAGGACATATTCTCTTTTTGTCGCTTTTTTTTTCTCTCTCAAAATATACTCTTAAGAAAAGGCAGATTAGGACACAATAGAATATAGAAACTCGGGCCAGAGGGCAAGCGCTCGGACCTATGAGGTCATTCAGCACTGAAATGGGGACTTAAGAGTAGAGAGGCTTGAAGGATGTGACAGGAGGAAAACATTTTGCAGCTGAGGAGAATAATATGGAAAAGAATATGAACACAGGTACAGTAAAACGAATGAAACGGATATTCAGAGTAAAGGTTTGAAAGGTGTAATAAGAGGAGAGTGTCTGAGGAAAGTCAGACGGAAGACAGAGAATCTGAACGGAGGTACAGTAAAAGGAATGAAAGGGGCTGCAGCTAGGAGCGGAAGTGATGTCGCAAAAAGCCTTAAGTAATGCCCACAGTGCACCGCATGAGATGTACTGACAGCGCTACCTCCCTTTACGGAATCTTAAGAAACGACGAAAAAAACTTTTATTTTGTACAAGATTATTTATGACGTGATCTAACGGATCACCATCGGCGAAAAAAACAAATAAAAAGTCACAATATAATCTTTTATGGATTACATCGGAAAAGAACATCTTGCGAAGAAAAATGAACAATAACCATATTCTTACGAACAGGCGAAGAGAATATAAGAAGATTAATTCAGGATTACCTTAAGACGGACACGTTGTGAAGAAAATGCGGACAGAAATAATTAATATGTGCGTTCATGACAAAAGAATAAGAGAGAAATATTTGAATGTTTTTTTTTTACTATAACGACAATGATCAACGTTTTTTTTTACTATAACGACAATGATCAACGTTTTTTTTTACTATAACGACAATGATCAACATACCAATTTGCAGCCCTTTAGCCTCACTAGTTGTTAAGAGCTGAGGGCGGACAGAAGGGAGCCGACCGAAAAAGTGCGGATGGACAAAGTCATTTCAAAAGTTTTCTTAAACAGAAAGCTAAAAAAAATTAATAAAAACTAAGTAGCACCTTTACTAAGCAGCACCACATTAAGGTATACTATTCATAGAAATACTATACGAACGCACAGCACTCTGTAACAACAGCGGACATTTATAATATGTTGAGTGTTTTAAATCGAGCTTAGATGCATGAACATCGCCCATCGCCGCTTGAACTGACGCGCGGTAAACCTTACCGCGAGAAGCAGCGCGTTCTCTGACGCGCGCGTTTCTTCGACGATTGTTTTTATCCGAATATCACACTATAGCCTACCTGCCTAAAAGGCCAACCCTTTATAGGGTGCAATGTACTGCCTAACCTGTCCCGTTAATTAGGTCGCTGGCTCACTATAGACCTCATATCACATTTCCTAAAT
>NC_087204.1:105981223-106029072 GCF_015104395.2 Macrobrachium nipponense
TTGGGATCGTGCCTAGTGCTCCTATGATTATTGGGTACAATTTCCACTGGCAATATCCCATATTCTTCTTATTTCTATTTTCAGATCTTGATACTACTCCATTTTTCCCTCTCTTTCTCTTCAACTCTGGTGTCCCATGGTATTGCGACATCAATGAGTGATACTTTCTTCTTGACTTTGTCAATCAACGTCACGTCTGGTCTATTTGCACGTATCACCCTATCCGTTTCTGATACCATAGTCCCAGAGGATCTTTGCCTGATCGTTTTCTATCGCTCCTCTGTTGTGGCCTAACACTTATTACTGCAAGTTACTCATGTTTTCTTGCACGCTCCAGTGGGGGCTTTTGCCACTGAATCATGCCTCTTTTTGTACTGGTTCTGTGCAAGTGCCGGCCATTCGCTTGCTATGTTGTTTATGGTCATTTTTCATATTGCACTTCCTACATATGGGAGGAGATGTTATTTCCGTCTATCGTTCTTTGAACATATCTGTTCTTAGGGCCTGATCTTGTGCCGCTCTTATCATTCCTTCAGTTTCCTTCTTTAGCTCTCCCCTCTGTAGCCATTGCCATGTGTCATCGCTGGCTAGTTCTTTAGTCTGTCTCATGCATTGTCCGTGCATTAGTTTGTTGTGCCAGTCCTTTGTTCTGTCTGTCATTCTCCTGTCTCTGTATATTTCTGGGTCTTCGTCTACTTTTATTAGTCCTTCTTCCCATTCACTCTTTAGCCACTCGTCTTCACTGGTTTTCAGATATTGCCCCAGTGCTCTGTTTTCGATGTTGACGCAGTCCTCTATACTTAGTAATCCTCTCCCTCCTTCCTTTCGCGTTATGTATAGTCTGTCCGTATTTGCTCTTGGGTGTAGTGCTTTGTGTATTGTCATATGTTTCCTGATTTCTGATCTATGCTGCGGAGTACTGCCTTCGCCCATTCCACTATTCTGCGCTGTATCTGATTACTGGCACTGCCCATGTGTTTTTATGGCTTTTATCATATTTCCGGCGTTGAGTTTTGACTTGAGTATCGCCTTGAGTCTCTGCATATATTCTTTCCTGATCGGTGTCCTTCATCCCTTGGTGTTTTATATCCCCTCCTTCCATTATTCCCAGGTATTTGCATCCTGTCTCATCTATGTGTTTGATGTTGCTCCCATCTGGTAGCTTTATCCCTTCGTTTCTCGTTACTTTGCCTTTTTGTATGTTGACTAAGGCGCATTTTTCTATTCCAAACTCCATCCTGATGTCCCCAGATACAATCCTTACAGTCTGGATTTGGGTATCTATTTCCTTGATGCTCTTACCATACAGCTTGATGTCGTCCATGAACATCAGATGGTTGATTCTGTTGCCTCTTTTCTTGAGTTGGTACCCGGCATCCATCTTCTGGTAGTACTTTTGTCATGGGAATCATGGCTTACTACGAAGAGTAGTGGGGACAGTGAGTCGCCCTGGAAGATCCCTCTCTTGATATTAACCTCTGCTAGTCTTATTCCAGAGCTTGTAAGTATTGTATTCCAGTTGCGCATTGTATTTTTGAGGAAGCTAATGGTGTTTTCCTCTGCCCCATATATTTTCAGGCATTCTATTAGCCATGTGTGTGGTATCAGTCGAAGGCTTTCTTATAGTCTATCCATGCCATGCTTAGGTTGGTTTTCCTTCTCCTACTATTATTATTATTATTATTATATTATTATTATTATTATTATTATTATTATTATTATTATTATCAAAGTTTTCTTTAGTCTACGAAAATCGAAAAATGCTTGCTCTGCTCGGTGGTCAAGAAAAGGAAAACACGAAAGAAACAGTAGTTTTAAATTATTATCATTATTAATTAATTAATTTTTTATTTATATTTTTTTGTGGATACACCTGATCTGAGTGCATGACGATCTGGGTCACAGTTTCCATCTTTCCAATAAATCATAATTATTATTCATTATTATTTACTATTATATTATTATTATTATGAGGTGTGGTAGTAGTAGTAGTAGTAGTAGTAGTAGTAGTAGTAGTAGTAGTAGTAGTAGTATAGTGTTGTTTGTTTGTTGTTGTGCCGGCAAATTCGTTGTTGCGCAAGTTTACATGCAAGAGGTATCGCTCACCACTTTTTATATATATATAGATATATATATATATATATATATATATATATATATATATATATTATATATATATATATATATATATATATATAAAAATATGTATACATATATGTGCGTGCATGTATATCTCCGAAAATTCTTCCTAATCTTTACTCATATACTCATATCAAATGTGCCATACAGATACTATACTACTACTATGAGAACGGGGTTACGCTCTCCCCTTTCCCCAACCATTCTTTATTATCCCTCACATTTTCTTCACCTCAAAACACAAATTCAAGAAATTCTTTTACACTCAAAACAACCCTTTTTTTATACTCAAAAAAAAAAATTAAAAAAGAAAAATTATTTCAAATATTTTATTATCATCATTAATAGTATTATTATATTTTTTTCCTTCTCACTTCTTTGACTTCTCATAAAAAAGGTATTTGAAACCTGAATTATTATTATTATTATTATTATTATTATTATTATTATTATTATTATTATTATTAGATATTAGCCTACCTCTTCCCCTTTCCTTTGCTCTCTCTCTCTCTCTCTCTCTCACTCATCTCTCTCTCTCTCTCAAAAAAAAAAAAAAAAAAAAAAAAAAAGAAAAAAAAAAAAAAAAAAAAAAAAAAAAAAAAAAAAAAACTTATCATGACTTGGTGATGATCCAGCAAAAATTTTTTTGGTCAAACTCTCGACAAAAAGGCCTCGAGAGCCACTGAGGCTCAGCGTGCATGTCTAATGGAGGACCAACATTTCTATCGTCGACCTCAATAGAATAACTGACAATATAATACTGCTGGCCACGGAAGAGGGTCGCTTCTGCTACCGAGGTGCGGATGGATATGTGTGTGTACACTGTGTATATTATGTATGTATATGTATAATATATATATATATATATATATATATATATATATACATATACATACTATAAATATATATATATATATATATATATACTATATATATATATATATGATATATATAGATAGATAGATAGATAGATATTATAGATAGATAGATAGAATGATAGATATACAGATTTGCTGTTCAATTACGTAGCGATCACTAAAGTGATTACCTGGTTCATTATCAAATATTGCAAAGGGGATTTATACGTATCGTCTACATGTGCGCAAGTATGTATTTGCGTGCGTGCGTGCGTGCACGAAAATCCACATTTTGGTGTTTATTTCTTTGAAACTTTGAACGGGAATCCAGTTTTTTTTTTTTTTTTAAGCCATTCTGAATTTTCGAAAAATCGGAAGGATTTCGCGTTGCATGATGACATCTTCAGTAACTCTCACCTCGAATCAACTTTCCTCTAAGAGGGATCTCAACAGCAGAGACCCACAATGTAGGGTAGTGTAGGGACGCTCGTTCCTACCATATCTATATTCGTCAGTAAGAACAAGCGAATTGTCATTGTAATAATAATTGGATGTTTTTAGGAAATTGTAACCAATTGCCCCTCACCGGAAGCTCGTGGAAGTATTTGTATTGTCTTTTTTAGACTTCTATATTCCTGTCGTTTGGAGGCATAAACGTGAATGATTTTAATTACTCACGTTCCAAAGGTAGGTACATTTTCATTTACTGACAAGTTCACTAAATGTTCGTGAAAATATTTATTGTATATTTTAAGAGTTCTATACTTCTGTGTTTGAAAATGTAAACTTAATCTATTTTTACTATATTTCTGTGGTTTGAAGGAGTAAACTTGATTAATTTTTACTTTATTTCTGTAGTTCAAAGGTATAAACTTACGATGCATTGTCATGTACTGACAAAAGGCCTATACAATAAAACTACATAGCATCAATTTATAGCGAATGATATTACTGTATGAGAAGCCAAATCACACTAAGTGAAGAGTGAAATCAAAGTAGGCCTATTATGTAACTCCAACCCCCCTCCCGCCTTCTTCATCCGAAAGACTCCTTCCTCCATCCTCCAACGCTGCGAGATTTTTCCATCAAGAAACATCCAAGCGCTCGTTCCCGTTCAAATCAAAGCTTGCGAAAGAGCATTTCGCTTAACGTGATCAAATGCACATTGCGAAAAAAAAAGGGGGAGGCTGCAATGCAGCGTTAGTCAACGTGCTTTGTCAAACAAGAGAATCAATGAATTGCATCAGAAATTCAACTCGCTCCTTAAAAAAGCAGTTCGTCTGTTTCCTATCGCGCGCCCGACCTATGAATTATTATTAGTCATTCTGGATTGTGAGCCGTGGGAATCCAGGACCGTGTTCGTGCAGTACAACTTTAAATCTTCTGAGTTTAGTACTAAAAAAAAAATTAAATAATAAGAGACGAGGCCTCGTATTCATTACTCTGAAAGAAACTGTTTTTCCAGAGGTTGGGTCTCCATTAAACATCTTTTTTTTCAGATGCATTAAAGCATAAAATGTACTAACTAATACTTTATCCGCTTTTGCTGAACATTTTTATTTTATTTTTTTTATATATATTTTTGCCAGAGTATCTGTTGACCCTACAGCTTCCTAATCTCCAAACAGCTTTCAGTGGGAAAGTGTTGCTGTCGATAATCCAGGATTGTTCTTGCAAATCCTCTCGCGTTTGACCCCGTATCGCGATGGTGTTCGGTATTTGTGTCCTTAGTAATCTGAAGGCTAACTGTGCAAAACAATGGGGAAACTACATAAACAATTGTTAGTCCTTATGGTGCTGCTTTCGTGAAGGAATATCAATCGGAATATAAAATGCACTGGGATCTACGGTGAGGTCATTCAGCGCTGAAAACAATGTTGAAACAATTGTTGGGAGAAGGGCGAGAGTAAGATACAAGAAAGGGAATATGGACGGAGATACAGTGAAAGGAATGGAACGTGTTGCAGCTAGGGGCCTAAGAAGGGACGCTGCGAAGCACTTAAAAGTAATGCCTACACTGTATACCGTATTAGGTGCACTGACGGTACTACCACATCAATAACCTTTATGACTAATTCATCAGATGAGATGAATATCCTACGCGACGACTCATCTCTTTTCATGAGCCCAAAACAAATCGAGTAACTTGATGCAAGGAAAAATGTCAGATACCAAGATATATAACAGTGACAGCAACAGCAATAATGATAAGTGCACGAACAATTAAAATATGGAAACAACCGACAGTGAACTTCCCAGAAATACGAGTGACATCTGTCAAATCGAATCTTGTAAACTGTAATTATTTTTGCATCAAATTAGAATTAAGGATCAATTAATCAAAGACACCAAGTGCCTTTAGAAGTCAAGGAAGGCGGAGAGGGAAGGGGAGGGGGGAAGGGAAGGGGGTTGGGGGTTGGGGGTGCAATCACTACGAGAGGGAGAAACGAGCGTTCTATTGTCTTATCAAGAGCCTCTCTCTCTTTCTCTCCACTCAGAACGATGCTTTTGTGAAACTGACCTTGCTAATTGCATCCCCATAACGACAAACGCTTCCAGGTCCCCCTACCCCCTCCCTCCCTGGTGCTGCTGCTGTGGTCCCGTGCTTTCATTATTTACATCATCGATTTTTTTTTTTTTTATATTTCGACGACGGACGACTTTCCTCTCAGTCCTAGGCAACAAGTCATTACCTAAATGACTTGCTCGCTTGCTTCTCGGAGAAACTGCTTTCTCCTCCTTCTCCTCCTCCTTCTTCTTCTTCTTCTTCTTCAGCCTCCTTTACTCCTTTACACTGCCGTCATTCGGTGTCACATTTAGTTAAAGGGCCGGGTCCAGCGAGTAGACAGGTCAATCCATTAGCGTCTCAAAATGAATTCTCAGTCGGTTCGCTCAATTTGTGACGTCACGAGGGCCCCTACGACCCATCCATGGAACACAAAGATGGATTCCACGCCCCACACCCCACCCACCCCCACCCCCCACCCCCCCCAACCCCATCCCATCTGCACGAAAGCCAATCTTGTACCGTATGTTTGCGAGCATTGTAGGTAGTAGCCAAGGTTATCAGGGATTTCGTCCAAGCGGAAATGAGAATAATTAAACTACAGTAACCTTCAGTTTTATGTGTATATATATATAGATATATATATATATATATATATATATATATATATATATATATATACACGTGTAATATATGCATATTTATATTTACATAAATATGTGTTTATATATATACACATATATAAATAAATAAATAATATATATAAATTTTTATTACTTGACTACCTGGACCGTATTCATATTCTCAAACAGCAATCCACATACAAATAATTAATATCGAATACACGTTACTTTGGAAACATCTTACACCCATGGGGGATTTACAATTGATAAGTACTTTTACTAGCCAGAATAACTACCCGATACGACTGAGAGAGAGAGAGAGGCGAGAGAGAGATAGAGAGAGAGACGAGAGAGAGAGACGAGAGAGAGAGAGAGAGGTGGGTAGGGGATGTGAGAATGGAGCTACTGGATTTACAATCCAGAGAGAGAGAGAGAGAGAGAGAGAGAGACCTTACCTTACAGACCTTACATCTTCTTCGGGTTGCCCCAGGTCCCTCAGTGTGAGGCACCTCTAATGTCTACCAGAGAGTTACTAGTACATCTTCCGGTATATTTTGCCTCTTCCAATCTTGGATGGTCTGGGATGCAGCTTAGATATTTGTCGAGCTTATTCTTAAACACATCTACGCTCACTCCTGATATATTCCTCAGATGAGCTGGCAAAGCATTGAATAGAAGCTGCATTGTCGATACTGGTGCGTAGTGGATTAATGTCCTGTGTCTTTCCTTATTTTTCCTGGTATAGTTTTGGGCACTATTCATCTACCTCTGCTTTTTCTTTCTGATATTTTTAGCTCCATGATGTTTTCGGCTATTCCTTCTATCTGTTTCCATGCCTGAATTATCATGCAGCACTCTCTTCTCCTTTCTAGACTATATAATTTTAAGGATTGTAGTCTTTCCCAGTAGTCAAGGTCCTTAACTTCTTCTATTCTAGCTGTAAAGGACCTTTGTATACTCTCTATTTGTGCAATATCCTTTTGATAGTATGGGTACCATATCATATTGCAATATTCAAGTGGACTACGAACATATGTTTTATAAAGCATAGTCATGTGTTCAGCTTTTCTTGTTTTGAAGTGCCGTAACAACATTCCCATTTTTGCTTTACATTTTGCCAATAGAATTGCTATTTGATCATTGCATAACATGTTCCTATTCATCATCACACCAAGGTCTTTAACTGCTTCCTTATTTGTGATTGTCTCATTATTAGGTCCCCTATATACATATAGCTTTCCTTCTGTCTCCATAATTTATTGATTCCAATTTATCAGAGTTAAATACCATCCTATTTACCTCTGCCCAATCATATACTTTGTTAAGGTCTCTTTGTAGCGCGTTCTTATCTTCATCACAAGTAATTTCTCTACTTATTCTTGTGTCATCGGCGAAACTACTCACTACCGAGTCCTTAACATTACTGTCTATGTCTGCAATCACACCATACCTTGTGGCACACCAGATATTTACCTTAGCATCATCCGATTTCTCATCGTTTGCAATAACTATCAGTTTTCTGTTGTGTAAAAATTCTTTTAACCATCTTCCTACTAATTTATCCCTGATATTGTGTTTTCTAATTTTCTTCACTAATATATTATGGTCTATCCTTGTCAAAGCTTTTTGCAAAGTCTAGATAAACCACATCTGTTTCATTTCCGCTTTCATATTTCTATATGTTTCTCACGGTGGACTAACAGTTGGGTTTGTGTACTTTTTCCGGGTACGAAACCATGTTGTCCTATATCAAATTCAAATTATTTTTTATTAAATGTTTTCATAATATTTTTTTCTTCATTACACTTTCATACACTTTCTAATATGTGATGTTAGACTCACAGGCCTATAATTACTTGCCTCTAGTCTTGATCCACTTTTGAAGTAGGGGTAATATATTGATAATTGGTGTCTCATCATAAATCTTGCCTGTATCTACACTTTGTCTTAATAATATTGCAAGTGGCTTTGCGATAAAATGAACTACTTTCTTTAACAAAATAGCAGGGACACCATCAGGCCCTGCAGCAGATCCATTTTTATTTCATCAATAGCCTGCACAATATCAGCTTCATTAATATCTATGTCAGCTAAATATTCACTATTTTCATCCCTTACTTCTATATCATTATCTTCATTATCAATTTTAGGGGTGGATTCTCTCTTATATCGTTCTGCCGATATGTTGCATATTTTTCTTTTTTCATTCATTCGTTAACTCCCTTCAATTCTTAGAGGGCCTATTTCTATTCTTCTTTTATTTTATTCATCTTTTTTTTTGCGTACGAGTATAATAGTTGGGATTTTTGCTTAATATTTTACTAGGGTTTTTTTCTTCCAAGTCCCATTTTTCATTTTCTTTTGATTGTATAATCTTTTGTTCTGCACTTTCTATCTTACTTTTTTAGTTTGATCACTTTCCATGCATTTTTTTCTTTTGCAAGACCTTTTTTCCACTTTCTGATTTTCTGGAACAAGATCCTTCTGTCTCTTGGTATGCATGACTGATATTTACTTTTCTTCTTCGGTATATATTTGTCCACTATTTATTCTAATATTTTATATAGTAACTCCGCATTTACCCTTATGTCATCACTTACGAAAATGTTATCCCAATCTTTGTTTAATTCTTCATTTATTTCTGACCATTTTATATTTTTACTATAGAAGTTGTATTTTCCATATCCTTCCCACTTTTTCATCTTTCTTGCTTATCTCTGTTTCACTTGCTTTGGAATGGACTGTTAATTCTATGACATTATGGTCTGAAATACTCGCATTATGAACTATTATTTCTTTAACATGAATTTCACCTCGTTCACAATACTAGGTCTAAAGTATTTTCCTTTCTTGTTTGGCAGGTGATTTATTTTGTTGAAATGTTTGTATTCTAGTAGCATATCTAATAGCTTTTTTCGAATGCCTCTTATCTTCTGCACTACTATTACTCTCTTTTTTATATGTATAAATACAACCACAATCTCCTATTCATCTTTCCAGTCTACGATAGGAAAGTTAAAGTCTCCAGACAGGAGAATAGTCCAGATCCTTGTAATTTCTACGTATATCATCCAATTGTTCTATTATTATGTCAAACTCTTTAGTATTAGGGGGTCTATATATTACTATGTACATTAATTTTTCAGATTCAAATTATACCGCTATTAGTTCACATTCTGAGTTACTGTATTTCTCATACATTTTTCCTTGTTTTTTGTCTTTCCCATATATTGCGGTTCCCCCTTGTTTCCTATTTTTTCTATCTGATCTATAAGTTTGGAACCCTTTTATTTGATCGTCATGCCCAGTCTCTTTTGGGAATACCGGGTTTCACTTATATTCATTATATCTATTTTTCTTTCAATTGGGTTAGTTCTTATAAGTACTCTATTTTACTTTTTGAGTACTCGTAACTAAACCCTGCGCATTCATCACTATGATGGTTTGCGTGTTTTCTCCTTCATTTAATATGAGAGAGAGAGAGAGAGAGAGAATGGAGCCAGTGGCTTTAAAATATTTGTGATATTTTTTCTATCACAGAGAGAGAGAGAGAGAGAGAGAGAGAGAGAGAGAGAGAGAGAGAGAGAGAGGTATCGGAGACATTGGCGTTATGGTTATATCTGTTTCTGACAATCTTTTCTTTTCTACCACAGAGAGAGAGAGAGAGAGAGAGAGAGAGAGAGAGAGAGAGAGAGAGAGAGAGAGAGAGAAATACTACTCACAACTCCTTACGAGCAGGAGGAGTGGACCATTGACCAAAACCTCAGATAAGAATCAGAGACAGAAGGAGAGGCCGACACCTCTCGTACCCAAACAAACCTATTTAAATAGGTAATAATGCCGAGAGCGAGATTGCATTCGGGTAATGAAATATCGATCAACGGTAGACCTATATCGGTTGCAGATATCAAACATCGAGTTACTTGTTTAATTACGGCCGGAGAATGTGGAGTATTGAAATTCATAGAAAAAAAGAGAGAGGGAGATTGTCACTCACGCGTATTGTGGGAGACAGCTCCTCTCTCTCTCTCTCTCTCTCTCTCTCTCTCTCTCTCTCTCTCTCTGAAAGTTAAAATAAAAGACTCTCACGCACACATCGTCAAGCCAACTACTGTCCTCTCTCTCTCTCTCTCTCTCTCTCTCTCTAGTTGAAAGATAAAATATTTGTTACACATATTGTAAAGCCAATGGCGCTCTCTCTCTCTCTCTCTCTCTGGAAGAAGCCAAAAGTTTGCCCACATATTAAAATACCAATGGCTCCATTTCCACCGCCCTCTACCCTATCCACCTCACGCCACCCCTCCCCCACCTCTCTCTCTCTCTCTCTGTCTCTCTCTCTCTCTCTCTTGCTCTCTCTGAACGAAAAATTCATATGTAAAGTGATCAAATAAATACGAAAAAAGAAAACCTAAGGGATAGGATAATTAATCGAAGGAAGTCAGAATGTTACCAAAGCGAAAAAAAGTCATTATAACCTGCCTCCTCAAGTATACCAAGAAAAATATATATTCATCGTCTGACACTGGAACGTTTGTTACTTTCTACAGAAGGAAAAAGGCGATTTCTCAATTCCATTTTTCATGTTTTGCATAACGAGATCTTTTCTGTGTGAAAAATCGTTCCTGAACATTGAAGAATGGATGACGGCTTCTCTCTTCAAATAGGGTAATATATATATATATATATATATATATATATATATATATATATATATATATATATATATATGTGTGTGTGTACTGTATATGTATATGTATAATTTAAATATATAAATATATATTTATATATACATATACATAATACATATACAATATATATAACGTATATGTAACCTATACATATATGTATATATATATATAAATATATAAATATAGATATATATATATATAGTATATAATATAGAGAGAGAGAGAGAGAGAGAGAGAGAGAGAGAGAGAGAGAAGTCCACCAAGAATGGCATCAACGAAAAGTAAAATAATCAACACAGATTAGAAGCTAGAATTCTGATGAGAGGAAAAGGGACAAACTTTTTTTTCCCCAGTTCAGGACAGCAACAGGTAATAACAAACGAGACCACAAACCGAATTGGGTCAATTAATAGTTCAAAGCGCCGATGGAAGAAGCAATCATCTCAGCTTTTAAACGGTAGTTACGTTGCCTAAAATATGCTGATACGGAGCAGTCATCAGGGAGGACAATGAATGAATTGGCAAGATATCAGGACAGATAGTGTAAGGAACTTGCAAAAGCACATTCCTCAAGCTTCTATTAAGAATAAACTGGCAAAATGTCAATACAGATATTGCAAGACACTTGTAAAGTTACACATCTCCTTCAGGTCCAATGAAAAATGAATGAACTGGCAAAATGTCACCACATAGTGCAAGAAACTTGCAAAGTTACACATCTCCTTCAGGTCCAATGAAAAATGAATGAATTAGCAAAATGTCACCACAGATAGTGCAAGAAACTAGCAAAGTTACACATCCCCTTCAGGCATTATTAAAAATGAATGAATTGGCAAAATTTCAATACAGATATTGCAAGCGACTTGCAAAGTTACACATCTCCTTCAGGTCCAATGAAAAATGAATGAACTGGCAAAATGTCAGCACAGATATTGCAAGCAACTTGCAAAGTTACACATCTCCTTCAGGTCCAATGAAAAATGAATGAACTGGCAAAATGTCAGCACAGATATTGCAAGCAACTTGTAAAGTTACACATCTCCTTCAGGTCCAATGAAAAATGAATGAATTAGCAAAATGTCAACACAGATAGAGCAAGAAATCCTTCAGGCATTATTAAAAATGAATGAATTGGCAAAATGTCAATACAGATGAAGCAAAAACCTTGCAAAGGTGCACGCCTCTGTAAGATCCAATGAAAAAATGAATGAATCGGGAAGACATCAGCACAGAAAGGGCAAGAAACTTTGCAAAGGTATAATAGCACTTATATAGGTCCTAGGCCTTTGGCGCCTTAGTAAACAAAATCAAAGGAGCGAAGTATTCAAGAGCTTTATAGAGTCCGATGAACCAAAGGTCGTTTGGACAACGGCGGACCCTCTCGAGAATCGAAAAAGCGCTGTAAAGGCGGTTCTTAGAGTTTAGAGATTAGAGAAATAAAGGTGCGTTTGACATGACAGGCTCTCGGGAATGGCTGTAGCAACCAAACAAAGGTTTAAGAGCCGTACGTGCACCTGTGGGGCACCACGAAATTAAAGAAGTGGAAAACGGAACAGGTAGCATAGGCCGATAAAGGGGCGACATCAAAAGACGGAACGAGTCGCGGTAATAAAAATCTTTCTACCGAATAGAATACACAAACAATCAATAGACATTAGTCAACTCTACATAGCAGTGATCAAATGAAAGTAAAACCTGGAAGAATAAGAGAGAGAGAGAGAGAGAGAGAGAGAGAGAGAGAGAGAGAGAGTCCCCTCTCATTACGGAGAGTTGAAAGGAATGCCTGTTATGACGCCGAGTGGTGTGTGTGTGTGTGTGTGTGTGTGTGTGTGTGTGTGTGTGTGGAGGAGAGGAAAGAAATATCTCTAAAGAGGAGATGAAATGTTTCTAGTAGATAAAAGCTTCATCGATTGAAAATTCATCCTTTTTTTTTATCATTTCCATTTCAAAGGGATTTAAAGTCGCCAGGTGGTAAACCTCGTACATATATATACACGGCCCATAGACAAGAATCCTCGTCAAGTCATCCTCCCGTACCCTAGTCAACAGGAAAAACGTGATAAAAGAAGGGAAGAGAAGATACATCAAGGAGAGAGATAGACAGAGACAGTTCCTTATTCAAAGGTTGCTATAAATGGAAGGAAGGCTGTTTATGTAGGGGCACGTTCAGGCTCTTCTTCTTATTACGTAAGGTCTATGGCACTGCTTTCTGTTCGGGCCGAGGATGTATGTGTCCGTTATGAATGCAGGCTTTACATTCTCGTCTGTCCTTCGGGAAATATATAATTAGATTCATTACAGTTTCAGTCGTCCGTCTCCAGAAATAACTGCTGCTAATTGCGTCTCTCGATTTCCTAAGAGAATTCAATCATCAATAATTTGGTTTTTTTTTTATTAAGTGCACATACTCCTTTTACATAGAACAGTTTTTTGGGGCCAATTCGAAGGGAATACCTATTCACGTAACATTTATCTTACTGAATATTTGTGCAGATTCGTATGTATTCATGATTTGGGGGGAGGGGAGGAGTTGAAGTGGATGTGGTCATTACAGAGGTCTTTTAATATTTCTCTGGAAAAAAAAGAAAAAAATTCATTCAATATCCTTGATTTTGATTTTTGTATTATGAGCGACTTTTATTTATTATTCAACTTAACCTAAGTGACGCCCGGAGAGACCGCGTACAAATATGTTTTTCGTTTTCCACACAATAAAGTTTGAGTTTAATTCAATCAAAACAAACTTCGGGATAAAAAAATGAATAGATAAATAAAAAAATGTCCTAAAGTTGGCCTTACTTCACCAGAAAAAAAACCTGGGGATTAAAAAACCTCAGGCTCCGTAAAACCGATGCCCAAAACCAATTACGAAATGAGCCCTTCGAGATGGAAACGGCGGGGAGGAGCCTCGTCGAAAAACAGCGACCCCGGAGAGGGATTAAGCAGAGCGGAAGGGGAATAATTAGAAGGCTCTACTGGATCTCAAGAGAAAAGAAATGCACTCTATGGAAAATAGAAATGACGCTTGACTCTATTTCACGTGAGTTAACATAGTATGGATGAAAAGGCCAATCCTGGCTTCGTTTGAAAACCTCTACGTTACAAAAGAGCTTCAGCGTAACTCTACTGTAAGATATATAGATCAAAGTTATTAACAATATCTATAAACCAAGACGCTGCTTCTAGCCCAGGCCCGTAGAACAATAAGTAAGAATGAGAAGCGACACTTTCCACCTCTCACAAAGAGAACGGTCAGAAGTTTGGAAGAAGAGAGGCAGGTATGTAGAACATTCCGAAGTCTGGCATTGGAATCTGCCGGACTGTGAGAACAGGTGTCCTGCCTGGTGTTCCGGGGCCACAGAAGTGTAGGAGGGCTTTCTGAGTAAATGAATAAGGAGGATACATAAAAAAAGAGGGGCCAGGTAAGTCGGCATATGAGGAAACGAGCAGGAACAGGTAAGATGGCCTTAGGAGTGAATAAAAGAGGACTATGTAGGTCTTACGGGTAAATAAAAGAGGACTATGTAGAACTAATAAGGAAATAAAACAAAAGACTGTGTAGACCATACGAGTAAATAAACGCGGACTATGTAGGCCTTACGAGTAAATAAAAGAGGACTATGCAGGTCCGACGAGTAAAAAGAAAAATGTAAAAGAAAAAAAGGGCTACGTACGCCTTACGACTAAACAAAAGAGGACTAGGCCTTATGAGTAAATATAAGACGACTATGTATAAATATGAACTCAAAAAAGGGTTAAACAACAGTGGCGCACCCGGGTGTCAACCCAAATTAATGTCCAAATATTAATAAATAATCAAAGTAATAGCTTTATTTGCTCTGAAGTCGAGCATGGAAACTAATTATCCGTAGAAACTCCCGAAAAAAATCATGTTTTTCTTTGGTATTGACATATGTTGTAATTTAACCTTCATCAGGGAGGGAAAAAAAAGTAAATGCAATATAGAGGGTGATGAGTTTTGTAATTGCTGGAGTACGAACCTCTAGACAAACGCAGGAGTAAACAAACATGATACCGATTATGGTTTGTATTATTCCTCTCTCTCTCTCTCTCTCTCTCCTTAACGTTTTAATCTTTTTTTCAAGTCCCCCCCCTCCCCACACTCTCTCTCGTTTTCATCTTTCTTCAGGTCTACCTTCCACCCACTGTCTTTCTCTCTCTCTCCTACGACTTTACATTTTTTCAGTTCGTCGCCCCCCCCCCCCCTCTCTCTCTCTCTAACGTTTTCATCTTTTATCAAGTTACCTCCCCCCTCCCCACTCTCTCTCGTCTTTATCTTTCTTCAGGTCTACCTTCCACCCACTCTCTCTCTCTCTCTCTCTTCTCTCAGTTCGTTCTGGTCTTTCATGAGACGCACGTCTTGATCAAATCCTTCCAGCAGCTCACTGATGCCAAGACAAATCTGTTCACCTGCTCTTATCCTATTTCGCATCATTCTTAATTCCTTCTTCTTCTTCTTCTTCTTCTTCCACTGAATTATTAAACTCCTTCTGACGTTTTCATATATTCTCTCGTTACCTTCTGATGTTTACTTTCTCATTGGGTTTTATGATTATACTTTGTTCTGCCTAATTTTTATCTATCCATTTCCGCTCTTCTTCTCAATGAAGTAGTTTTTTGTGGGGGGTCCACTCTCTCCTCTTCTCTCTCTCTCTCTCCCTTTTCTTTTCTCCCTCTCGTCAGGATTCCTTCCGTTTTCCTCTTTCTCCTTTCTACGTTTTCACGTCTTTCTTTCCCCTCTTTCTCCTATTATACTATGGCCTTGTCCTGGTTTTCCTTCCTGCCAAAATTTACTCTTCTCAATTTTCGTTGGTTCTCGTGACTTCTAATTCTGTATTTTCCAAAGTTATCATCCTCCCTCTTTTAGGATCAATTCCTCTCTTCGACGTCCAACAGATCTTTCATTCATTCGATTTACTTTTCAATTTTCATTTTCGATTCTCAACACATTCGTCGCGTTTACCTTTTTCATTCTATTTTTTTTTTTTCTTTTTTTTTTTTTTTTTTTTTTTTTAATCCGAGTACCTCCCTTTCTATCTCTTATGCCTTATTCTCGCTCCATCTTCATTCTCAGGACCTCACTTCCTGCTCTACTTCCATACAACCGTGATTACCCACCACCCTCCAACCCCCCATTTTACCCCATCAATGGCAACCCCCCCCCACCCCCCACCCACCCCACACAACTCCATCGGGCCCTCAACCCTCTCTTGCAAAGCGGCTTACCATCCAGGAGGACCCAAACCCCGCGAGAGAAAGAGTGAGAGAGAAGGAAGGAAGAAGATGTAGCCACAGAGAGAGAGAGAGAGAGAGAGAGAGAGAGAGAAGAGAGAGAGAGAGAGGCGTGAACCCAGAAGCAGCAGAAAACATCCAAAACAACTAAATTTTCATTCTGTTTGATCACTGCTACGAACCTTGACCTTTCACCGCAGCTACTCCTCCTCCTCCTCCTCCTCCAATTGCCGCCGGAACGCATCTGCTTTTGTGCATGCAGCGAACATTCTCTCTCTCTCTCTCTCTCTCTCTCTCTCCTCTCTCTCTCTTCTTCTTCTTCCTTCTTCCTCGCCCTCACCTCCCCCCTACCCCAAACAAATCATGTCGCCTCTTCAGTGTTTCGTGTTTTCCCCGATTTCTTTTTTATTTTCCTAACTCTCGGTCGCTCCTTCTATAAATACAACTGTTTTGCCCTTCGAGCTCTAACTTCCTTCCCGACATCTCCACCCACTTCCTCCCCTCCACAATCTCCACCCACTTGCTTTCCTCCACAATCTCCACCCACTTCCTTTCCTCCACAATCTCCACCCACTTCCTTTCCCCTCCACAATCCCCATCCAATTTCCTTACCCTTCACAATCCCCACCCACTTCCTTTCCCATCCACAATATACTGCCCATTACCTTCCCTTTCACAATCTCCACTCCCTTCCCCTTTTAAAAATCTCCACCCACTCACTTTCCTTTCACAATCACCACCCACTTCCCTCCCCTCCACAATCTCCACCCAATTCTTTCCCCCTCTACAGTCTCCACCCACTTAATCCCCCCTCCTTAATCTTTACCCACTTCCCTTCCTCCTCCACAATCTCCACCCAACTCCTTCTTCCTCCACAATCTCCGCCCACTTCCCTCCCCTCCACAATGTCCACCCATTTCCCTCCCCTCCACATTCCCCACACATTCCCTTCCCCCTCCACAATCTCCGAGCACATCCCACTCCACCACAAGCTCCACCCACTTCTCACCAACCTCCACAAACTCCACCTACTTCCTTCCCCCTGCACAATCTCTCTCTCTCTCTCTCTCTCTCTCTCAATAACAGAAATCATTGTATTTAATCGTCGCTTTCTGCTGTTTCAATTCAGGAGGTGAACAACGGAGGCGCCCCGTATATATAGTAGATACAATAATACATATTCGGACACTTATACATACGAATAGAAAATATTCTACGTGTGATACGAATCTACATTAGGTATCCAATTGCAGCAACATAAAAGATCCCGTCATTTCTGTAAACAGAGTAATAACATTATTTGTTTGTTTGTATGGTGTTTTTACGTTGCATGGAACCAGTGGTTATTCAGGAACGGGACCAACGGCTTGACGTGACTTCCGAACCACGTCGAGAGTGAACTTCTATCACCAGAAATACACATCTCTCACTCCTCAATGGAATGGCCGAGAATCGAACCCGTGACCACCGAGGTGAGAAGCAAACACCAAACCAACCACGCCACTGAGGCGCTAATAATAACATTATTTATATTTTATTCGGTCTCATCGATAACCTTACACATTTCCCAAGGTCCCGGCACAACATAAAGGTCAATATAGTCGTTTAAAAACTGTTTATCGTGTCTGCTTGAGGGATAATTCCCTCTCAGCCTTTCAAAATATATTGTTGTTCTTCTTCCACCTCTGCTCAGATCATACCCTTAGTCGGGGTCGCTGTTTTGACGAGACTTGTCTAGTGTTTCTAAAACTTATTGCACGGTTCATTACATCTTCTTTCTTTTTTTTTTTTTTAAGAAAAATGGCCCTCCTGACTCAAATCCTCCAAATTTATCAAGTGGGAAGTAAAATAAAAAGTTGATATTGGAAAGTTCATTGTAAGAATAAACATTTGTATATTAAGGAAGGAGGAGGAGGAGGTTATGGGGGAAGGGAATGAGGGGGTAGGGGGGGGGGAGAGGTTAAGTTGGCCACCCAGAAGGATCTGTGACTTGTAATCTGTACAGAAGCGAAGCTTCATCCGTCATTAGATTGTTTGTATGGTGTTTTTACCTTGCATGGAACCAGTGGTTATTCAGCAAAGGGACTAACGGCTTTACGTGACTTCCGAACCACGTCGAGGGTGAACTTCTATCACCAGAAATACACATCTCTCAACTCCTCAGTGGAATGCATCCATCTGTCATTAGAGAAGAGGCCATTTCCATATACCTCCTAACAGCTGACATGAAATGCTGACGAGTCGACAGCATGTCACTTGGTTCCCCTAAGCGACGTGAATATGATCGCTCATCAATAACCGCCGTTTATGAAATCGTTCGGTAGGAGAATAATTGACGACGACCTCCTCCTCCTCCTCCTCTTCTTCTTCTTCTTCTCATCAGTTCGACGACAGCACCCTTCTGATTCCTGACGAATGCGAGAATGGCATTGTACTTCGGCCTTCCCGTTCCGTGGAATTGCTACGCAGCAGACGAGGATGCTGATGATACCAAAGGCCCTTCATTATCATTGTAGTCCTTTTCAATTTACCTATTCTTCACTCGGATCCTTTTCAATGATCTACTCTTCACTTGGACCTTTTTCGTTTCACGGTCTACTTTTTTCTTTTGGATATTGCTGACTCACCTGGACCACGCGCCTCATCATTACGCAGGCGTCCAGGGAATGCTGTATCTTATTCTTGCAATAAACGTGGATTGTTCTTAATGAATTATTAACACTAATCCAGGGAATATTGTATCTTGTTCTTGCAATAAACGTGGATTGTTCCTAATGAATTATTAGCACTAATCCAGGGAATATTGTATCTTATTTTTGCAATAAACGTGGATGATGCTTAATGAATTATTAACACTAATCCAGGAAATATTGCATCTTATTCTTGCGATAAACGTGGATCGTTCCAATTGAATTATTAACACTTATCCAGAGGATGCTGTATCTTATATTCTTGCAATAAACGTGGATTGTTCCTAATGAATTATTAACACTTATCCACGGAATGCTGTATCTTATATTCTTAGAATAAACGTGGATGATTCCTAACGAATTAGTGAGCGACACTTATCCAGCGTACAATGGATTAATTCTCGAAGCATTTCCAATAAATTTTAACGCGAGAGGACCATAATCAACTCTGAAATCGGGTCACGCTGAGTGTAATTGAGTCCTCGCTAGTAAAAGGCATGTTGTCCCATTTCGTTGTAAATAAAAACCTTCCCTGAAGATGAGACTCGAAGTCTCGAAAATTTGGAAAATAAAAAGATAATGCTACGATGGTTTTTTTCCGTCCTATTTGTGTTGAATCTACGGCGTTCCAGATGCCCCAACCTTCCTGTGTGTGTGTGTGTGTGTGTGTGTGTGTGTAATACATATTTATTCAAACATACGTAATCAAACAGCAAATAATCGCACTCGACGACACACAAGCAAAACCCGAAATCGCCAGACACACACACACATTCGCGTTGCCCAAACGCTACGCGCATTTTGCATTTTGCTTTTCTTCATCAGAAATTAATTTCCTGATAATTTCCCGGCAGCCGATTGTCAAACGGCGGCAAATGAGAAATCTCACTTTCGATTTTCGTTTTCCGTCTTTTTTTATGTTTTTTTATTTTTTATATTTTTTTTTTGGAGATGAAACTCATCGAGGAAAGAGTGGGAAATTCCTAATGGAAAACATTAAATGCGTACAAGATTATTTTTCCAGAGTGTGAGAGAGAGAGAGAGAGAGAGAGAGAGAGAGAGAGAGAGTAATGCGTAAAAGTTATTTCAGAGAAAACAGTGTAAAAGATTTATCACACACATACACACACACACACACACAGAGTGTAAAAGTTATTTCAGTGAGAGAGAGAGAAAAATGTAAAATATTTATCACATAGAGAGAGAGAGAGAGATGAGAGAGAGAGAGAGGACGAGAGAGAGAGAGAGGCGAGAGAGAGAGAGAGAGAGAGAGAGAGAGAGAGATTTAATGTCGAAATCTCACCGCACCCGAGGTGGGGGGCTTCTTCATCAGTTTCCTCTCGCGTCTATCAGCAAAATTTCTCGAAGGAGTTGCCGCCTCCGTTCATTCATTCATCATCTCAAATTTTGGCAAATCTTGTCTCGCATTCCATTCGATCATTTCCCGCAATTTACCAAATTAATTTAAGGACTAAATAAATAAGGCTAGATTTAAAAAAAAAAAAAAAAAAAAAAAAAAAGCCTATTCATTATTCCAGGCGAAACCCGACATACCTTTCCAATCAATTGCTTTTCGCGCCTTAATCAAGTCATCTTAATGACGAAATGCATATACAAAATAAGTTTCGGTTTCGAAAAAAAAAAAAAAAAAAAACCAAAAACAAAAAAAAAAAAAAAAAAAAAACAAGCACTGGGACCTATGAAGTCATTCAACGCCCTGGAAAAGAAAATGACAGTAGGTAGGTTTGAAAGGTGTAACAGGAGGAAAAACACATTTGCACTATGCAATAATTGTCAGGAGAGGGTGGATAGCATGATGGAAGAAAGAAAATATGGACGGAGGTACAGTGAAAGGAATGAAAGGGGTTGCAGCTAGGGGCCTAATTAAGGAATGGACGCTGCAAAGAACCTTTAGCAATGTCTACAGTGCACCCCAAGGGGATTCTGAATCATCACAGGCTATAGAAAACGCACCTATATAAAAGAACGAAAATCGCCCAATAATGCGGATGACAGCAGCGCTAAAATCAACAACCTCTTAGTCAATACAACAGAGTGGAGACGAGTTTGAATAATGGCTACGAGGTACCAGTAATAAGCCGATTTACAAAGCCTTCGATGCCATCAGTGTCATCAATCACAATCACTTCCGAAAGACGCCCCGAAAATCGTTCCCATCAGGTGCGGAGAAATCACTGGAACCCCAACCTAAGGCTAAAGTTCAGCCGACAGAACCTTTCCCACTTTATAAAAGGAAATCCTATTAACCTATTAAACTGCGTGGGCGTAGTGGGACGCCCAATCCCTCTCCTCCACCCCACCCCCCTGACAAACCCCAGCCCTCCTACTTCTTTCTGCCTTTTAGCAGAGTCCGGTGAAAGTTTTTTGTGGGGGATGGGGGTGGGGGGAGGAGGCTTCTGAAAAAGAAAGGAAAGGAATGCCAATAAAAGTCCTAGCGGTTCTAAAGCGGCGGTGAGGCTCTGACATCGGCTGACCACCCCCACCTTTGAAATATACGGAATAGTTTATGAAATTTAGCAAGAACTGGGACATCTGAGGTCATTCAGCGCTGAAACGGATATTGACAATACAAGGGTTAGAAAGGTGTAACAGAAGGAAAACCTCGTACTTGCACTATGAATCAATTGTTAGGAGAGGGTTGAGGAAAGTAAAATGGAAGAAAGAGAATATGAACGGAGTTACAGTAAAAGGAGTGGAAGGGGTTGCAGCTAGGGACAGTAGGGACTCTGCTAAGGACCTTAAAAAATGCCTACAGTGAACTGTATGAGGTGCACTGATGGCACTACCCCCTATGGGAACTCAGTTTTGGAAACGAAGAGTTCTAGATTCTAATTAGATTTTCAAAACTGCAAGATTCTGTGAATTTAGCACATACATACACACACACACAAACATACATCTTCCGCAGAACCACTGGTCCTACAAAACTCATCAAAGAACACTGCATGGTCTCCTTTAGACGTTTTCAAGTGTAAGAACTGCTATTCTCACTTAAAAAGGGTTCGATATTGTTACGACTCCAAAAATTTAAAAATAAAAAATCCATGGGGGGTTGTGGGGAATCCAGTACATCCGGACGAACGGCAGACAAAGCCAACCAATCAAACCGTGAACGAACGTGACCTTGAAATAATGACCCTGGCTTACCTCTGATGATGATTCGAGTGTGGTCCCCCGTCCGGACAGCTTTGATGTTGGCCAGGCGCATGTCTATGGGGCCCTGGTCTTCCACCCCACCCCTGCCTCGGGTGGGGATTCGACCGTGGGTGGGCGAAACGGACATGGGCGGGCCACTCTCCATCGTCCGGCAGGCGGCAACCTGGTCGCTCGTCGAATACGCCGGGTCACCTTGGCAGGTTACGGAAAGCTGGACGTACTATTCCGTGCACGGCACTCGATTCTCCTTCTTTATTTATTGACTTATTTTTAATTCTTTTAGCAAAATATTCAATTATTCTCCAAACATCTTACTTCACTGGGTGACGGGTCTAATATACCGTGTTATTTTTAGGACCGACTTTTATCCAAACATCTTATCTGACAGAATATTATTATTCAACAACAATACCACGTTAATCTTCGCATGAAACCAAAATCACTCAGAGGAATCTTTTCTGTATAATATATATTTTATCTTATTCTCTTTCTGAGATCACCTCCTTTCAACGTTGAAAATAATTTTATTCATTCTAAATTGACACACTGCTCGCTTTCATTTTTCTTCTTCTTCTTCTTCACGGGAGAAAGAATTGGCCAGAATTGACCAGGAAAATATCTTATCACTTCTGCCTGACGCGGCTTTGAATTTTCTTCCTGAAAAATGTGTTACCTGAAATGGAGAGATATGAGGATATTAATTAGTAGAATTAGTTATTCATTCTAGCCTGTCATTATTTGCAAACTTAAACCTATAAAAGTTCAAACAATATTAAGCAAACCAGAAAGAGAGACAGAGAGGACCTACAAAAACGTGAAGACTTAGAGAGAGAGAGAGAGAGAGAGAGAGAGAGAGAGAGAGAGAGAGAGAGAGGAGAGGAGAGAGAGAGGAGGGAGAGATGAGAGAGTTTTGTTACAAGAACATGAAACATAAAAATTACTAATAATAATAAAAAAATGAGAATTACAATAATACCAGTTCTATGACTACGGTGGAAAAAGAGCCCAATGCAATTAAATAAAAAAAAACAGGTCTATGACTACGGTGGAAAAAGAGCCCAATGCAATTAAATAAAAAAAAACAGGTCTACTACTCAGTGAATTATTACAAGCACGTAATGACTGCGTTTAAGTGAATTACCATTAATTAAGGCTCTCGATTTATGCTGGATCCCGACTTTTATTGGGGATGTATAGTTCAAACGTGAATACGAGCATGAGGGTTGATGGAATAGACTAGAACATTTGTTTGAAGGACCAGCCACTGATTAGTTTCAAAGGCATCGCTATATTCAGCGATCACAATTCCGGCGCACATATCTCAAGAAACCAGAAGAATGAATGCATACATTCGTAAATGCATACGTGATGCTATGTATATATGTATATATGTAACTAATGAACACATGTGTTCCACAGAAATAAACTTCTGACTCACATCGGGATCGAGCCCCAGTCTCTCAAATGAAAGGCTAGGGCGCTACCAATTGACCCACACAGGTCACATAAGAAGTTGGAACTCAGATACTTTTGTACGCGAGGATTATCCTGTACAGGCTTCCGCCTAACATACTAGCGAATTTTACCCAACTTCCCGACCCACCAGTGAGTCAATAGGTAGCATTTCATTCGAATTACCCTCCAGCGTGAATATGATGGAACTAATGAACTCGTGTATGTTTGTATGCATGCATGAAGGAAGGAAGTTCATAATGGAAAGTACGGTAGAAATGAAAGAAAAGCAATGAAAATATTATATTCAGAAAAAGATGAAAAACGGTTGTAAAAGGGGTTGTGATTATCAAGGGTAAAGTCTATATACAACAGTCATATATATCTACTAATAAATCTCAAGATATATAATATATATATATATATATATATATATATATATATATATATATATATACATGTGTGTGTGTGTGTATTTTGTTTGTTGTTTCTGAAATGTCGTATCCTTATCTCCTGTGATCGTTTTCCGCTTATCATTCTCTCTCTCTCTCTCTCTGTATATATATATATATATATATATATATATATATATATAGATATATATATATATAATATATGATATATATATACAGAGAGAGAGAGAGAGAGAGGCACGTGGAAAACGATCAAATAGGTGAGAAAACAAAAAACACACTTCAGAAACAATAAACAAAATCGAACACGTTTCGATAACAACACAACACTTGCGTGAAGAAACGGACCCTTTCTGACGAACGAAAGGTAGGGGATGATGGGATGGGGAGTTGGCTCCTCCTCTTCCTCCTCGACTCCCCCTACACTAAAAGGATACTATGGATGAGGCTGGATGTCACCCAAGAACGGTACGGATTACAAGGGTCGCTCGTTAGGTCAGCCGACCGAACCCTTTTCACAGCGTCCGTTTGAGACTTGGGAAGGAAGCAGGGAAGTTGCCTCGTTCAGAGAGCGAATGCTCACGGGACCTTTTCAGTTTTCTGTAAAAGAAAACGACTGTGCCGGCTTTGTCTGTCCGTCCGCCCTCGTATCTTAACAACTACTGAGGCTAGAGGGATGCAAATTTGTATGTTGATCATGAAACTTCCCAGATTGCAGCCCTCTAGCCTCAGTAGTTTTGATTTTATTGAAGGTTAAAGTTGGCTACAATCGTACTCCTGGCAGCGCTATACGTACCAACTACATAGGCCACCACCGGACCACGGCTGTTTTTTATGGGGTCACCACCCGAAAGAAAACTCGATTGCGCCGAGGAAACTTGGGCGCATTTTCTAATTTTTTTCATAATCTCTGCGGTTTACCCGACAGTTTACGCTTTATTATTATTATTATTATTATTATTTTTGCTCTATCACAGTCCTCCAATTCGACTGGGTGGTATTTATAGTGTGGGGTTCCGGGTTGCATCCTGCGTCCTTAGGAGTCCACTTTTCTTACTATTTGCGCCGTTTCTAGGATCACACTCTTCTGCATGAGTCCTGGAGCTACTTCAGCCTCTAGTTTTTCCAGATTCCTTTTCAAGGATTTTGGGATCGTGCCTAGTGCTCCTATGATTATGGGTACAATTTCCACTGGCATATCCCATATCCTTCTTATTTCTATTTTCAGGTCTTGATACTTATCCATTTTTTCCCTTTCTTTCTCTTCGACTCTGGTGTCCCATGGTATTGTGACATCAATGAGTGATACTTTCTACTTGATTTTGTCAATCAACGTCACGTCTGGTCCATTTGAACGTATCACCCTATCCGTTCTGATACCATATTATTATTATTATTATTATTATTATTATTATTATTATTATTATTATTATTATTAATACCGCTGTATATCAGATCCACAATAATATTCAATGGTAAATTATGTCGATTTTATAAAAACGTTACAAAAGCCTTCGAACCCTGTTCTGGGTTCATTCAGTCTAACTAAAAACAACAGTAAATATTTACTTTTTGTATTGATGATTTATGTTGGACTGAAGATGAACCCAAGACACGAAAACCCTTGTAACGTTTTTTTATACAATCAACATAAATCACCACTGAATATTGTCATGGCTCTGATATACAGCATATCCCGTTCTCGATCTATATAATTATTATTATTATTATTATTATTATTATTATTATTATTATCATATCAAACAGACATACAAGCATGCTCTCAAATGCAGAACACCCACGATATCGGAACACCGACATCCGTGAAAAGGTTGGTCATTTTTTAAAAAAAGGTCTACGGTCCTACCATCCATGTTTCACTTAGTCGTACATGATGAGAAGAGAATTCAATTAGGGCGAAACTGTGATGTTCATGACGAATCTGATTCAATTCCAGCTCATGATATTACCTTAAAACTACATCACTTTTTTTCTCTTGGGTGTAATGAAAACTAGAAAACTCTCTCTCTCTCTCTCTCTCTATGGCGTGAGAATACGATAAGCATCGATTGTCATAAAACTTAAAAGATGAGTATTGTGGTTGCAGAAGAGTAAATAAAGTAATACAGTGTTCACGGCGGGTAGTTATTATTTGAAAAAAAAAGTGACGGATTTATGTGCCTGTCAATAAATAAAAATGATAAATAAAGGAAATGGTTGAATATGAGCCTGCAAATAAAATTTTATATATATATATATATATATATATATATATATATATATATATATATATATATATATGTGTGTGTGTGTGTGTGTGTGTGTGTGTACACGCACAATATTGTTTTATAACGCAAGTTTATATTTGACACTAAACTAAGCAATCAATCAACTACTCTCTCTCTCTCTCTCTCTGACATTCTTCAGGTGCTCCCGTTTTATAACACTTGTGGAATAATCCCCCTCATTTATCCCCCCCGGCAGCCCTAACCGCCCCCTCCCTCCCCTTTTTTGTCACTCTCTAGCCTGGGCTAGGTACAGGCACAAGGGTTCCCCCTACCATTGCCCCTCTGGATTAGAAAGGAAGAAAAATTAACTCCATAATTGGATGCAACTTTTAGGGACGCATTTTTCTCGGAGGGGAGAGGAGAGAGAGAGAGAGAGAGAGAGAGAGAGAGAGAGAGAGAGAGAGAGAGAGAGAGAGAGAGAGAGCATGGAATTAATGGAAAAGTTTTCAAATAAATTATACCGGACCACTGAAATATGCCGCCCAATTATTATTATTATTATTATTATTATTATTATTATTATTATTATTATTATTATTATTATTATACAACGATATAATACGTTGATGATCACGTTTAATTGGATGAACCTTTTACAATTGGCTCACTTTTCTCATTTACTCTAACAGGCAATCTTCTAAGGATTACAAAGTTTAGCCACCCTTTGGAACTCTCGTAATGCTCCTGTTCTCCGCGGGTCTCTTCGCCTTTCTTTTAGTTCCTTTGTTTGTCTTCTTCTTGTTTCCTTCAAGCCTGGGCTAGAATATGGCCACAAGTTGCCCCATCTCAATGGCCGCTGCCTTCGCTTACATATCAATTCGATGATGACCCATAAGATTCCGAAATGGAAGGCTCAAAATAAAGAAGGAATGGCACTACATAATTTAAAAGTTATAAGCTTAGTTCAATTAATTATACAGTGGTTCCCAAACTGGTGGGCCATGTAGCAGAACTTAGGGGGTCATAATCTGAGGATATATACGTATAAGATTTCGAATTGGAAGACTCAATATAAAGAAGGAATGGCATTACATAATTAAAAAATTATAAGCTTAGTTCAATCAAAACAGTGGTTCCCAAACTGGTGGGCCCATGACTCAATATAAAGAAGGAATGGCATTAGATAATTAAAAGGTTATAAGCTTAGTTCATTTGAAACAGTGGTTCCCAAACTGGCGGCCATGTCGCAGAACGCAGTGGGCCATAAACTGAGGATATGTAACGTATGAAACCAAAAGGACTTCAGTGGCTAGGCAGCCAGTGGGGGCAACTTACAGTGGGTAACGACCAGAAAGAGTTTGATTACCACTGATTTACAACAATGGCTGTTTAGTAGTCTGAACTGAATGATGCATCAGTCCAAGATCAGTTCAGTGTCATATCAAATATGAAGATGCAAACGGTAATGTTGAAAAATCACTGGTCACTTTACCATAGAATAGAATATAGACTAAAGGCCAAGCGCTGGGACCTACGAAATCATCCAGGAGAACTGACAGTAAAGAGTTTTGAAAGGTGTAACAGGAGAGAAAACCTCGCAACTGCACTCTAAATCAATTATTCGGAGAGTGCGGAAAGGAAGATGGAAGGAAGAGAACATGAACGGAAGTACAGTAAAAGGAATGAAGAGGGTTGTAGCTAGGAGCCGAGGGGACGTTGCAAAGAATCTTAGTTAATGCCTACAGTACACCGCACGCTTTCCACTGAAATTCGCCCAAATGTCGAATAATACGAAAATAGAAGGAAGAAGTTCTCACTTGACCCCGCCAGGCGTCGAACCAGGGTCGACAGGAGAAATGCGCTATGTATACATTTATACAGAAGTTTAAGCGAAGTTGCAATACATTATTACCCTAATACTATGCTTCTTTATATTAATTTATTAATAAATTAAGTTGTTAATCTTTTTTAATAATGGGATCTCTTTCTGTATTTCCATTTACCTCGTCTTACCTCTTCCTAATGAACAACAAAATACATAATTATTGTTTGGAAGCTTGAATTTCAAGTCAATGTCCCCTTTGGTGGGTTATTTTTCCATGTGAATAGGTTTCATCATCTGAACAATAATAATAATAATAATAGTAGTAGTAGTAGTAGTAGTAGTAGTAGTAGTAGTAGTATAGTAGTAGTAATAATAATAATAATAATAATAATAATAATAATAATAATAATAATATCCAGCAACGTCAGTTCGACCGCACCTGCGTTGCCCTAAACCCCTAAAGATTCACAAGGACATCAATAATATGGTTTCCGAGCACAAAAGCGAGAGAATCTCTATTTTCCTTCAAGGGCTACGTCTATCGAAACGGACTGGGCTATGACCCCATCTGGAATACTTGGTTGGAATTAAGACTCAGTAACGCGACTATCCTGCAGTCATCGGTCAGGAAGCTATATGTCTAGTGTTGATAAGGGCATGATTACGAAAATCGAGGATGAAACTTGAAGAGAACTGCGAGAAAAACTAGTGTTTAAAACCTGAAAATATCTGCAAGAAAATCTAATATTATGTTTAAGATCTCAAATCAAACTAGACGTTTACTGCGGGACTATTGCAAAATTATAGTTGACTATGCAAAACTAGAATATACATTTTACTTATTCAAGCTATTATGCTGGCTTTTTCCCTTTTAATTTCTGGTGTTCAGGAAGAAACGAAACGATGAATTATCTGAAATCGTTTACGATTCCTTGATTTATGCAAGTCTTGTCTGGTGACCAAGCAATAGAACCGTTTGGTAATTCTGTACAAGTTGGCTGAGATAAACGAAAACTTTAAAGGAAATCTATTTGAGCATAAAGCATAGAATAGAACACATACAGAATTTACATCAAAAGCCAAGCGCTTGGACCTATGATGGCATTCAGCGCTGAAGCAGAAATTGAAAGTAAAAAAATTTTTGAAAGGTGTATCAGGAGGAAAGCCTTGCATTTGTGCGATGAATCATTTGTTAAGAGCGGGTGGAAAGTAATAGGATGGAAGAAGGTAATGATGAATGGAGGTAGAGTAAAAGGAATGAAAGGGGTTGCAACAAGGGGTCTAAAGAAGGGACGTTACAACGAACCTTAAATAACGCCTAAAGTACACCCCATGAGGTGTACTGACGGCACTATCTCCTTGGCAGGTTTTGCTTATTTGCTCACTTACACGCTCAAAATCGCCAATGTATTCTCACGACGAGAGCTGAATTTCAAGATCTGACACCACTTAGACACATCAGATATATAAGTACGATGAGAACAAGGACTCTCTCTCTCTCTCTCTCTCTCTCTCTCTCTCTCTCTCTCTCTCTCTCTCTCTCTCGACTAATAGAGGCTGACTCTTTAACTTGCCATACCATATCACTGGCGTGCAGATACCCTTTAAAGCTTTTCTTAACCAGTCCTTCCTGTCCTCTTCAAGGGGATGGATTGGTGCGACAAACTTGCTATTTTACAGAAGCAACTTGAATATTTCAGTGAGACATCCCTCGGAAATGGATGAATCTTTTTTTTTATATAGCACTGGAGAGACGAACTAAGGCGTGTCGCTCCAAATTCAACAAACACTTCAGTACGGTGACGACGAGGTCGGCTATATATCAGAAAACGAATTCATTGTTGCCCCAGTCGCCAGGAAGGTTGTGCAACTGTCTGCGATGAACGGCGGCTGTCACCTCACAACCACAATACGAATCAGAAGTTTGGTGACAATTCCAAGATTTTACTGGAGGACACTGACAAAGCAACGGGACCTTTGCAAGGAGGCATAGAATGAAACGTACGATTTTGGCCAAAGGCCACGCGGTCAAACTTACGAGGTCATTCAGCGCTGAAAGGAAAACTGAGAGTAAAGGAGGTTTGAAAGGTGTAACAGGAGGAAAACCTCAAAGCAGTTGCCCAATGAAACAGTAATCAGGAGAGAGTGGAAAATAAGATGGAAGAAAGAGAATCTGAGTGGAGTAACAATAAAAATGAAAGGGGTTGCAGCTAGGGGCCTAAGGAAGGGACGCTGCAAAAAAAAAAAAAAAAAAAAAAATCAAGAAATGCCTACAATGCACAACGTGAGGCGCACTTATGATACTACTCCCCCACGGAGAGAGGCTACTTATTGAGAACCAAAGGTTTAATACCTAAACAACGGACAATATAAGGGCCCGAAAGGGGAAGATCGGTGACATTTTCAAAACTTTGCTGGAGGAAATTGAGAAGACACAGAATCAAATGTAAAATACGTGGATAAATGGCAGATAGCTCTGCAGTGCAGCTGAGTAATAGGTGGAGGGCAGCTTCCAACAATTAGACACCCTTCTATACACGTGACTAAACAATCTCAGAACATGCATATGTCAAGACTGGAATCACTTTTCACTAAACAGCTCTATACTTCCCCAGTCAAATACTCAGGTCTCGTCAACACCGCTGTACATACTACATCTCGCGAGTTTCCTTTAGAAATAAAATGGACTGAATGCCAACCAGCTTTTGCCTTCAGCACTACTTGGTCAACTTTGTGCCTTTTAACGCTTTTTCCTTTCATACTTTTATGTAAAAACTTTTACTTGTTTATTTTTTTTTAAACCTGAGTCTCTTTTTAACTTATATGCTCTCAATTTACAGCTTCGAAAATGGGACGGAAGGGTCCTGAAACGTCAGCGGAATAAAATACATCAAAAGGATATAAGAGGAATTGTCTTCACCCCAAACTCCCTGCTACTTCATCGGGTTTACACCAATCGCCTGCAACTTTGATATTATATATATATATATATATATATATATATATATATATATATATATATATATATATATATATATATATATATATTACAGGTAAATCACTTCCCAGAGATTAATATAGATATATATATATATATATATATATAGGATATATAATATATATATATATATATATATATATATATATATATACACACAAGTAAAAACCTGTATAAACGCCAACATTTACGTACACAACATGACTCCACCATAACAGGAACACTGCCACAACACCGCCCATCAACCGCCCGTGTTTAATAACGGACGGTTCAGGCAGGGAAACGGGGTGCGGAAAAAAAAAAAACTCCCTGCGTCTATTTATAATTCACGGGGAGTTTGAATGGCATCATAATCATCGCCAACGACCAAGTCTTGGCCCCTTTTTCCTTGCGCGCTTTCTCGTGTTTACTAAGTGCTTTTTTTCTTTCTTTCTACTCCCCTGGCCTGTCGCCCCCCTCTCTCCTGTGCTTGCATACTAGTCCCCTCCCCCCCAGCCCTCGTGCTTGCATACAGGACGCAGAATTGATTATTTTATTTTTACTTGGTTTTCTTGTATTCCGGGTTTTGTAATAATTTGTACAATACTCAGAATAGTTTTTTACTTCTTCTATAGACCCGCCTGTTATTAAATTATGGATGGTATAGGTAAGCTAAAGACAGTCGGATGCTAGGTCCGTTACATAGCCATTTGCAAATACTTACGTCGTTCTAAACGAAACGTGAAAGTGGAAGGGAATATCAATAAAATTAACTTGAAAGTTAACTTTAAAAACTGCGTTAAATTTACAAACCGTGTTCACTTTAAAAACTGTGTCAACTTACAAAACTGTTATCTTTAAAAAACCATGTTAACTTTAGAAACCGTAGTAACTGTGTTAACTTTACAAACTGTGCTATCTTTAGAGGCCGCGTTAACTTTTGAAACCGTGTTAATTTTAGAAACTGCGTTGACTTTAGAAACCGTATTAACTGTGTTAACTTTACAACTCTTGTAAACTTTAGAAACTGTATTAGCTTGTGAAACTGTGTTAACTTTAGAAGCCGTGTCAACTTTAGAAAACATGTTAACTTTAGAAACCGTGGTAATTTTAGAGATCGTATTAACTTTGGAAATCATGTTAAATTTAGAAACCGTGTTAACTTTAGAATCCGTGCTAACTGTAGAAACCGTGTCAACTTTAGCGATCGTGTTAACTTTAGAAACCATGTTAACTTTAGACATCGTGTTAACTTTAGAAACCGTGTTAACTTTAGAAACCTTGTTAACTTTAGAGATCGTGTAAACTTTAGAAACCGTGTCAACTTTAGAGATAGTGTCAACTTAAGAAAACGTGTCAACTTTAGAGATCGTGTTAACTTTAGAAACCGTTTTAACTTTAGAAACTCGCTTCCCCACTCGCTGGCTCGTTTATTTTTCAGGTGGACGCGTGTGAATCAAGTTCCCGTTCACGAAACCAATCTCCAATTTGATTTGCTGCTTCCCTATACTGCTCTTCTACATAACACCACACCTTTAACATTACTCTTCCATCTCTCTTTCTTTCTCTCTCTCTCTTTTTGAACCTGGATGCGCCCGTGGTCGAGCCACAGAGAAGGTATACATTATCACTCCCAATGGTCTAGTTCCTTTTCTAGGACAGGCGCCTGATAACTCTACCAAATTACAATGACAATGAGTTACGCTTCCAAGTTGCAATGAATTGCACCTTCTGTAGATGTTCCCTTACGATGAATTACTGGCCTTCCAAATTACAATGAATTATGCTTCCTGTAGACGCTCCCTTACAATGAATTACTACGCTTCCAAATTACAGTGAATTGTGCTTCCTGTAGACGCTCCCTTACAATGAATTACTACGCTTCCAAGTTACAATGAATCATGCTTCCTGTAGACGCTCCATTACAATGAATTACACTTCCAAGTTACAATGAATTATGCTTCCTGTAGACGCTCCCTTACAATGAATTACTACGCTTCCAAGTTACAATGAATCATGCTTCCTGTAGACGCTCCATTACAATGAATTACACTTCCAAGTTACAACGAATTATTCTCCTGTTGATGCTTCTAAATTACAAAGAATCACGTTTCCATTTTACAATGAATTATGCATTCTGTAGACGCTCCCTTACAATGAATTACGACTCCAAATTACAATTAATTAATTTCCTGCTTATGGTCCCAAGTTACAATGAATTATTCTCCTGTTGATGCTTCTAAATTACAAAGAATTACGCTTCCATGTTACAATGAATAATGCATTCTGCAGACACTCCTTTACAAAGAAATACGCTTCTAAGTTACAATGAATTCATTTCCTGTTGCTGCTCCATTTACAACGAACAACGCTTCCAAGTTACGACACATTATGCCTCCTGTCGACGCTCCCTTTCGCTGTTTAAACGTACACACGACATCGTGCGTTGAAAAGCTGTTGTTTTGCATGCGCCCATTCAATGTACAGATATACAGACGCGTGACAAACTCGCTTTTCTCAGATTTCACACTTTTAAAATCAATCAAATGCTTTATTTACAAGCAAATACGACTCAATGTAGACATAAAGTACACCTCTTTTACTGTAAGAAAAATACAACCAAAAAAAAAAAAAAGCAAGAGAAATGAGCAGTTATGTCAATCATTCCCGGGCAAATGTAGTGTGAGAGCAATTCCCTCGTTCACATTCTGGCAAACACGAGTAAGGGAGAGAAATGATTGTCTCTCAACTAGATTTGTTTTCGCGTCTCTTCACGGATGGACAGATTCAATCACTTATATGGACGGCCTTTTCACCTTCCCGTAGTTTTATTTGTTTACGTATGCGTAACTACGGTTTTATATACGCACCTGTTTGTGTATGTTTACGTAAATAACGCCCTTATGTTTGTATTTACGTATACGCGTTACGTAACTTTTTCACAGAAGTAGTATATACATCTATGTTTAGCATATTTATATATATATATATATAATTATATATATATATATATATATATATATATATATATATATATATATATGTGTGTATGTATGTATGGATGTCTGTCTGTATGTGTATATATATATAGTAAATATATATATGTATATATAGATACTATATATATATATATATATATATATATATATAATATATATAGATTATCCAATAATAAGATAATAATATAATTATTTTATATTAATAATTAGTAGAGAATGATTAGATAAATTATAGATTATTAGTTATATCATACTTATATTATTATATATCTATATATATATATAGTTATTACGAAATCTATATAGATATATATATAATATATATATATATATCTAGATATATATATATAGATATATATATAGATGAATATAGTATATAGTTAGTATATATATATAGATATATATATAATAATAGATATATATATATATATATATATCTTAGATAGATATATATATGATAATATATATATATATATAATATATATATATCTATATATATATATAATGTGTGTGTGTATTGCACAAGCATATTCGTGAGTATATTTTGCGCTTGCAAATGAACGTATTTATCGTTTTTTTAAAGTTTACGTATATAAATATGCATATACAAATACAGACAGGCAAGCTACACATCCATGCACATATGACGACACAAAGATACAAAAAAGAAAAAAAAAATGAACGAAACTGCTGACACACAAAATTTCTAAATCTGCTCAACCAAGTCATCTTAAAAAAAAAAAAAAAAAAAAAAAAACAAAAAAAAAAAAAAAAAAAAAAAAAAAAAAAAAGTCCATTTACCCAGCCTGTAAAATTAGGTGAAAACTGTCCTCTCTGAAAAATTGGGGAGACCGCTGCTGGGCTTATAATAGCCAATATAACTTCCGCTTCGAACCTCAAACCCCACCACAATAAAATGGCCTACACTTCTTTAAACGAAAGACGGCCGGAATGTTTTCTTTATAGAGGCAGCCTTAACCCGCCGCTGCCGACGGACGGAATCCAATCAAGGATATAAATAATGGGAGGAGGAGGAGGAGGAGGAGGAGGAGGAGGAGGAGGAGGAGGAGGAGGAGGAGGAGGAGGATTGGAGTCGTAACAAAGGAAAAATAACTGGGGACCCTTTCTCTGGGCGTTATTTATTGCTCTTCTTCGCAGGTTAATAACATTGATTCTTGAACGCAGCTGCGAGATTCAGAATCCCACACACACCGGCTTCGTCAGTTTTAAGATTTACATCAGTGGAGATAAGAGTAAACGAAATGCTAACCCATAAATTAAAAAAATTAATTCCTTATCAAGTTAAATAAAAAAAAATCCTTATAACGTTCAGGTTCGACATTCATTACATATCTTTCGTCTTCAAGATTATATAAATACGTACGGATGACTGTCACCCACGACATATTGTCACTTATATGTAACGGCATGCCCTTTAAAATGCAGCAAAAATTACGTAAAAATAGAAGGGCGGGGATATCGAGTTTATTTATGTATAGGTCAAAGGCTGACACAAGTTTAACGCCGGCATCTGCTTTTACTTTTCACAGCTAAACGACTCGGTTCTGGCGGGACGAAAGGAAAGGCAGCTTTCTGCCACGAAAGACAGCTTTCTGCTACTTGGGAGGACGGCAGATGCTCGGCTCAAGATACTTGCGATTCAGGTGCGTATACGTAGCAAGGAAGGTAAATGTGCTCCGGGTTTTGGCGAAATGAGGGTAGACTAAAGCTTCTACTTACAAAGTAGATGGAGGCGCTGTTTATGTAGATCTCTGATTTGGAAAAATGTAAATGTGTACTACTCGTTTCCTGCTTGGCTTTAAAAAATGCACGTCTACTCTAGTACTACGAGTAAAACACACGGGGATACTTCTTATATATAGAGCAGAGGGCGCGCATGGTATACCAGCTGTCATTAATCAGGTAAATAAGCATCTTAAACTAAACAAGTAGTGAGCGAATGTGCGTACTAGTTTTTCAATCTATACCCACAACCCTGGAATACGTGATAAGCTCTAGCAGATAGCTCCAACAACGCATTTGCCAAGTATTCTACTACTCATGCGCGACTTGTGAATAAGAGGATTCCTCTGTCAATCAAGAATAGAATAGAATATAGAATTCAGGCAGCTGGCCAAGCGCTGGCACCAATGAGGTCCTTCAGCGCTGAAAGGCCAATTAACAGTAAACAGGTTTGAATGGTGTAACAGGATGAAAACCTCGTAGCTGCACTATGAAACAATTGTGAGAAGAGGTCGGAAAGTAAGATGGAGAAAGAGAATATGAACGGAGGTGCAGTACAAAGAATGAAAGTTCTTGAAGGCAGGGGCCTAAGGAAGAGACACTTCAAAGAACCCTAAGTAATGTCGCGGTGAACTGATGGCACTACCCAACCTACGGGAACATACTAAACAAGATATTTGTTTGTTTGTATGGTGTTTTTACGTTGCATGGAACCAGCGGTTATGCAGCAACGGGACCAACGGCTTTATGTGACTTCCGAGCCACGTCGGGAGTGAACTTCTATCACCAGAAATACACAATATCTCTCACCCCTTGGTAGAATGCCCGAGAATCGAACTCGCAGCCACCGAGGTGGTAGGCCAAGACCATACCGATCCCGCCACTGAGGCGCTTCGTAAATAAGAGGATTCCTCTATCAATCAAGTACTATCAAGGCAAATGAAGGCTTTGGTACCGAAGTATCAGGCACGGGATTACGTAAATTTTGCTGCCCTGCGAGGCAAGACGTCGCCGCTGCCCGTACTTGCATACAACGTGAAAGTGCGCCTCCTTCCCTCCCATATAAAGCAGAAGTGCTTATGATTTCTAACACCTGCTGAGCTACGGATGATAGACGTGTGTGACTGCTCTCCCTTAACTAAGAGGGAGTGGCTGCAGGTGGCTTTTGATACTTAGCGTATGCGAAAGGGAATGTTTGCTCTCTGATACGCACCGGAATGGGGGAATGAGTGCATTCTGTTACATAAAATGAGGTCAGGCCGGCTTTCTTTTTCATCATTTTTTTGTTCACGCGGAAAACATGCATGGAATGGCATTGAATACAGAATTTAGGGCCAAACGCTGTGATCTATGAGGTTATTATGTTCAGAGAGGAAAATCGAGAGCAGAAAGATTTGAAAGGTGTAACAGGAGGAGAACCTCGCAATTGCGCTACGAAACAGCCGTTAGTTGAGGGTGGATAGCAAGATGGAAGCAAGAGGATTTGAATGGAAGTACAATAAAAGGAAAGAAAGGGGTGTGCAGCTAGGGGGGCGAAGGGACGCAGCAAAGAACCTTAATAAATGCCTAGAGTGCCCGGCGTATGGTGCACTGACGGTACTACCCCACTATGGGGGAAAACATGCCTGGAACTTACGTGGTCGTTTTCCTGTGGACGAGACTATTTGGAGGAGCCTTTTCTACCGATACGAAGGGAAATGCGTGTGTTTTGGTGCCGCAAAATCATGTATATAGGTGCGTCGTTTGAGGTCCTCAGGATACAATTCGATTCGATATAAAAGTGCGGTTACACTTATTCAGCAGAAAAAACACGCGTCATGTTTGAGTTCAGTTGAATATAGAATTTAGGCCAAAGGCCAAGCACTGGGACCTATGAGGTCATTCAGCGCTGAAATGGAAACTGACAGTAAAACGTTAGAAAGTTGTAACAGGAGGAAATCCTCGCAGTTGCACTTTGAATCAAGTGTTAGGAGAGGGTGGAAAGTAAAATGAAGAAAGAGAATGAAAGGAGGTACACTAAAAGGAACGGAAGTGGTTGCAGCTAGGGGCCGAAGGCACGCTGCAAAGAACTATAAGTAATGCCTACAGTCCATCCCCTACGGGAATTTAAGATTTAGGATTGAAATTAATGCAAGCAGCATGTGGTCAACTGACGGTATTACCCCCCTACGGAGGCGTCATGTTTGGATCTTCCGTCGATGGCGACGGAGGGAGATGCAAACTAGATGTTATTTCTTACACACACACACACACACATTATGGTACAATGGTAGATCGGAATACAGAATTTCGGCCAAAGGCCAGGGCTGGGATATATGAAGAAGTCATTCAGCGCTTAAACGAAAATCAAGAGTTAAAAATACGTTTGAAAGGTGTGACAGGAGGAAAACCTCTCAGTTGCACTATGCAACAATTGTCAGGAGGGGGATGGAAAGTCAGATGGAAGAAAGAGAATATGTGTGGAGGTACAGTAAAAGTAATGAAAGGGGTTGCAGCAAAGAACTTCAAGTAATGCCTACAGTACACTACAAGAGGTGCACTGACGGCACTAACCCCTTTACTGAGAATGCTTAGTACTGCCATTTGTTCTTTCAGTATATACTGGAAGCAAATACGTCAACATCCAGTTATAAAAGTTGTGTCTTTCAAGCCTTTCATACCACGATATTCAATACACAGCTGGGTGCTTTTCAGATCTCGATCAGTCACTTCAGGAATTTGTATTTTTCCTCCAATCGTAATTACGTGCTCAACATTATTAACTAACGACTTTCAACAACCTTTTAATGATTACCGACGAAAACAGCACTTGATTTCCTCGTAGCCAGTACTAAGCACGACGAAATCAATTCAATTTTGATCACCCAGGGGCTAGTTCTAAGCACAACGAAATAAATAAAAGTTTAATTCCCTAGTGGTTAGTACTAAACACAACGAAATTAATTAAATTTTGATGCCCTAGTAGCAATAAATTAAAATTTTGATCCCCTAGCGGCTAATACTAAACACGACAAAATAAATTACATTTTGATCCCCTAGTAGCAACTGCTAAACACGACGAAATAAACATTTGATCCCCTAGTGGCTAGTACTAAACACGACGAAATATATCAAATTTTGATCTCCGAGGGGTAGTACTAAAAAGACGAAATAAATCAAATCTTTATTCCGGAAGGGATAGTACTAAAACACGACGAAATAAATTAAATTTTGATCTCCGAGTGGCTAATACTAAACACGATAAATAAATTACATTTTGATCCCATAGTAGCATGAGCTAAACACGACGAAAATCAAATTTTGATCTCCGATGGGGCTAGTATTAAAAATGACGAAATAAATCAAACTTTTTTTATCCCAAAATAAATCACATTTTTACCCGAACACGATGAAATAAATAAAATTTCTGTCCCCGATGAGCTAGTACTAGACACGACAAAATAAATTAAATTTTGATCTCCGAGGGTTGGTACTAGCCCCACGGGGATCAAATATACCCTGAGTGAATGGGTGAATTCAAGAATTCCCTGAAAATTCCCTGGTTTCACAGTCTTACTGTAACATATCCGCGAATTTTATTTCCATCGGATTCCGTGTCTTTTGAATTTTCTTTGCTAAAAGTTTATTTCACTTTCATTCGTACATGAATAACTTGCCCACCGACGACGTCCCGAATCTCTGTTGGTGAATTCCCCACCGGATAGAAATCTGTAGTCATTAACACGGCGGGTGGGGGGGTCTTTATTATCGCAATTATTTCCTCCCGGTGTGATTTTTCCCTTTTATAACGTCCATAAAGAGAGCGAACAACGCCATCATCAGCAGACACTAGAGTAAGTAATAGATTACTTGAATGAATATGAGCGGAGTCTTGATTCATTCATGGGGTCAAACTTATATTTCAACGATGGTGAAAAAAAAAAATACGTCGAGACCTTTTCCCTTTGGTTAACGTGTGCGTATAATCAATATTAGTACGTATGTGAAATGTATAATAATGATGATAATAATAATGACAGTGGCAATAATTGTATGTTACTTTTTTAATCATTTATGTATTATGTAGTGAAGAAGACAGAATTTTGTTGTTGTTGCTCGTGTATATATATATATATATTATATATATATATATATATATATATATATATATATATATATATATATATATATATACATATATATATATATATATATATATATATATATATATATATATATATATATATAATGGAACAAGAGTTTGTATGTAGCGTGTCACGTGAGTAGGATTTCAGACCACGAAAGGATGAAGGATATCATCTCCCATGTTCCCTTTGTCCGTCCTGACAAGGCCAAAAAATAATGAATTTGGTGTGTGTGTGTGTGTGTGGGTAATTATGTGACGATATTTCCAAATCATTCATTTTCAACCGACAAACTACCCACTGGAATCAAACTACTAATATATAATACTTTCAGCTAGGACTGGAGCTCTTGAATGAAAAAATGAAATGGTGACCAAAACTGCCGACGGGAAAGATTCGTCAGCGCACAAACATTCAATTTCCTTTCCTCCGAAAATCTTGAACTGACCGAAAATCTTGAACTGAAATACGAAGAGAGAATTTGCTCTAAACGGTCATGAATATCTGTAAACGTGTCAAAACTTAGTTGTCTTATTGCTCAACGCCGTAATAAAAAAAAAAATTATAAAAAATATGGATATTCACTCCCAATTAGTGTGTTCCCCCACCCCTGACAATGGCGTGACACCAAGCTCCATCATTATCAGTTGTCGGACAGTTTGTAAGGTATGGTAGCATCTACTACATTACAGTACAACAAGTCATCAACATTCGTCGGTCACGTATCGCACACACCTAACAAACAAGTTGAATACAAGTTAATGACCTTTCGGTAGTCCTAACTATACTGTTTTTTTTTTTCATCTGTCCATCCGCCTGTGGTGTTTTTGTATGGTAACACTGCGTCCCGAGCTTTAGATAGTTACGCTATTTGTAAGTTTTAGGTAAATAAAAGGATATCTGGGTGTACATTTGCAACTGAAAAGTGTTTTAATAATTTACTGTTTGCGAATTACACCGTTAATATTCGAAATAGGATATTATTATAATCGCTGAATGTAGCTGAATGTAACTATCTAAAGCCCGAGACGCAGTGTTACCATACAAAAACACCACAGGCGGATGGACAGATGAAAAAAAAAAACAGAGTATAGTGCTTCGTAAGATTATTAAGAACTGGCTTAAGGTTAGTCGACTCGTTTTCAACCTGTTTGTGACATGTAAGAGATAAGTTGCCGCCGTACTGTTATGACATATTTTACTATATTCTAATTGCACCCTTAGAGAACATGATACCAGAAAGCGTGGGCAAAGGTATAGGAAGTTCCATTTATAATACAGAGCATGGTCAACATTAAGAGGTGAACTTAAACAGTGAAAACTAGCCAAGCAAAATAGACCTGCATTAGCAACATCAACGTAAAATACCAGTTGTTAATAATAATAATAATAATAATAATAATAATAATAATAATAATAATAATAACAAACGGCAAACCCAAAAGAACGATAAATATAGCTTTCAGCGTTGTACTTGATAACTATTTTTCTTGCCTTTATATTTTCACCAAACAAACCCAATCAGTTTGAGAAACGAGTCAGCGGCTGAAGTAGACATCTCCACATAAGTGCACCTTTTCATCCTCTTCCTCTTTCTTTTCTCTCTCTTTCTCTCCTTTCTAAATTGACGAAAGAAACTTCTAAATGGACGACGCACTCTCACAAGGAAAGGTCCCTCAATCGTTAGGTCTGCTCGATCAGTAGTTTTGTTGTTGTTTTTTTTTTCTTTTTTCCTTTCAATTTTGGTTCTCGGGAACTTCATAAAGAGATGGTAGCAGTTAACCGCCCCAACAAAAGAGAGTTCCACTTGAAGCAGTCAGTTTCGACTCGGCTGTTTATTCCTTGTTGACATATTACCCAGGTGTCATGCTTTAATTCGCTGCCAGGATTTCCAATACTAAATTACGATAATTATATATTTATGTTAAAAAAAGCAGCATATATATATAAAATTTATACATATATATACATACACATATGTATGCAATATATGCGTGTATGTATATTATACAAATATAAATAAATATTATATTATAGATATACATAAAATAAAGATATTATAGTATATATATATATATATATATATATACATTATATAAAACTTACTATATATCAAACTACATCACTACGATTCAATGCTCTTCGCGACACCATTCATAGCTTCATCACTTACTAGTAACATGGATATAGGACTTTTCCAGATCGTTATTCTCACATTATAGTTTTTTTTTTATTTACTCTCCAGTCGTTCGTTCATGCAACTTTTTTTTATTCTTATCCAGTGTACTGCTTCTTCTGCTGTACCCCGTGAACCTGGCCGAAGCTGGCTTGCATCCATCCATCCGTCGGGGGGCGGCGAGAGAACCTTAAACGTTAGCTCGTTCAAGTCCCTGAGAGAAACGGCGAGCGAAGCCAGCGACTGTTGGAAGTCGTCAAATGAAGCGAACAAGCAAGCAATCATTACTATGGCAATCATAATAACGACTGGATCCTCGTATTGTTATATACTACGGTGTTTGGCAGCAAGCACTTTAAATGCAACTAATATATAACAGAAAAATTTAAGTTTAAACATACGCAAGGCGCTAAAAAAAAAATAATAATAAACATGCGTCATATCTACTGAAGCAAAAACGATTAATTTAAAAGAAACCAAAATCGTGCAACGACAGCGTTAAATCTGAAACCCCATGAGGGCAGCAGCGGCCAATCTCCTCAACCTATATCGGAGCAGCTGCGCTCTGGAGGGACCGTCACGGATGGAGAGGAGAACAACACTGAGGCGCCTTTGCTTTGCTTGCTGCTGCTGCTGTTGGTGGCTGGCTGGCCGGGAGACTCTGGTGGGCCTCGGAGAGAGAGAGAGAGAGAGAGAGAGAGAGAGCCACACACGCATAATAGAACGCGCCAACGCATCCACTTCGCGGGCAGAGGGGAGAAAAAATAAGAGAAAATGTAACACTGGCAACTTTTCTACCCCTCCATTACAACACCCCTCCCCTCATTTATATATATTATATATATATATATATATATATATATATATATATATATATATATATATGCCACGAAGGAAAAATAAACGAAGGAGGATCTGCAAGATCTTTCGACGTTAAACGTCCTTTACTGAGCAGAGACTGACATACATACGAGAAAAGACAATACAAGAAGATTCGTATAACTGACAGATAGGGATTATAAAGAGATTAGTACCTAGAATCCGACACACCTGGAAGATAAGAAACCTTCCCAAACAAGCATAAACAATGGGTGCAATTAAAGGTTTAAGACAATCATCTCAGATACAAGGACAAGACAATTAAAGGATTATAGGGTGCAATAGCCACATTGCCTTTTAACTTCTCGAAGGGTGGATAATACAATTACTTACGTATCTGCTTAAAAGTTACTAATTACATATACACATATATATATAATAATATATATATATATATAATAAGTTTTTATTAAATCATCCACTCCATAAGCCTACACAGAAAGAGCATCACCAGCAGTTTGTCAACACCACATCTTACCCATTGCGCCACTTACTACTACTTTGTAGCATGCACTCAGTCTCCCAAACAATGCCTCATTCTTACCTCGCGGCCAAACCACCTCAACGCTCCTGAACCATCCTTTAGCGGCTTAGCCGATGCAAAGCTTTTTACCACATCTCTGTTGCATTATGCACTTCCCACACTTTGAAGCTTACCGTGTAATCGTACGTATAATATCGGTAGGAGATCATCACCCTCTTTTTCACTCTCTCTCATCGTCTACTCATGACTTCCATACAGGAGTACTAGCTAAACAAGACCTCCAAACGCTACAACTGTTTATGTAGGCACTATTGTCTTCCAGACTTTATCCATAGATCCCGTTACCTTCCCATATTTTGTCCTATCCACCATAATTCATGACATTTACTAAAAAAAAAAAAATACCTGTACACTCATTGCTCCATCCTCACAACTTCAATTACCTCATCATTTTTCTTTTAATCACATTCACTTTCGATTTGTACACTTAATAACACGTCTCTGCTGCCTGCTACTAACTATCGCCAACAAAGACGATGTTCGTTCCAAAACTCTCTCTCACTTCACCTCCATAAAAACTTTATAAAGCCTCAAAATGACCACTTCACACGACTCATATTTACACCGAACATGTCACTTCCATCTACTACATATGACATGCACTCTGCCTTCATCATAAAGTAGTACCTTCTACAACATACAATCTTAACACCCGCCACATTGTATCTGTTACATTTCTACCGTAACTTGTTTCAGGACAATCCCTGCGTGTCACATCCAGTTATTGACACCAGCTGCACTGCTCTCTTCTCTTCCCCTGTCAGACCGGTTTTCTTTCTTACCCTCGAAATCAAAATCCTACTGTGTATACCTAACCTTGACATCAAGGAAGAACGAAAGTACATACAAGCAACAACAGAGTGGCGTTACCTGAGGAAGGGATCCCAGAGCATTAAAAAGGAGCCTATGGTAGAGGCCTACCTCAATAGGCTCATGTCGTGTGAGTTCCCCCTATGAATTGTTTGCTCTTCAGACAGTAAGATATATATATATATATATATATATATATATATATATATATATATATATATATATATATATATATATATATATATATAAGTATGTATGTATTGATGTATGTATGCATCTGTGCATTGCACCATTCCATCCGTACGTTTTACCCACCCACAAGCGTAAACGCGAGTCACAGTAACCAACCAGTGTGTAAGTCTAAAGATTGCTCATACTCGTGAAACGCAGCGACATCTCTGTGTAGCGGAGCTCGAGAATTAAACATCAACTTTTACAATCTGTACGACCTTTGATGACAACGTTAAAGTGAACCTGCAAGTCCAAATACCACACTGACTTATTTCATTCTCTCTCTCTCTCTCTCTCACTCTCTCCGCGGCCTACGAGATGGCGAAAGAAGAGGAATATGAAGGCGGGAACTGTTGATGCCTGCATGTGTGCAACCCCGCATCCCCCCTCCGCTTTTTAAACACATACCTCGTAGTTCCATTAGTGTTTTCTGTATAAGTGCACAGATTTAAATACATACACACTTACAAAATGCTTTATGTAAGCGTGACTTTATACACTTATGCATATCGTGTGCGTGATAACTGAGGGTGTGCATATACCTGTGCATTCGTCTGAACTTGTAAATTTCCATGCATACGCTATTAATAATAGTGCTTGTGCATACATCAGTACTAAACTATGATAATGTATGCATAGGATTATGGGGTGAAAATGTCACGTGTTATGTGGTCAAAACTATCAAGACTACTTCATAATATACAAAAAAAAAATAATAATAATATCAGTTATCATAAAAAAAAAATAAGCACCCATTCGCTCAATACTCTTCGACATAATAAGTATTTTCTTTATTCGTTTATCTCGAAGAACATGACTCAAGGGTAAAAGAATAGGAACACATAAAGAAACGAACTTCAACTTCGGTCCTGGGCAAGAAAATGACGCTAGATCGCCCATCATATTGGCTCCTGAGTGAGGGGGATTGCAGAGTAGGTATTTAACGCATGCTCCCAAGACCCGACAACCCCCCTCCCCTCTCGACCGCAACCCCCGCCCTCTTAACCGATCACTCTATGCTCTCGGGTATAAAGGGTGAAAGCGTCAGTCCCCCTTCCCCCTTGCAAGAGGAATCCTTTGAGGGCGAGGGACATAAGGACGTCACCCCTTTTCCCCTCCCTTTGAGATCAGGTGCGAAGTCCTTATCAAATACCGGAGGGTAACGACATTGTTACGCCATGATGATCAAAGTTCTAATTTAACCCACATATTTTGCTGTCATTTTGCTATTTATGTAAACAGCAATTTCATCAACAAAATATCAAAGAACTATTTGAAGGAAATTAAAACCTAATAGCAAGGTTTTGTTTAACGTGACACCATCGTTATTACAATGTCTGAATGAATAAAAATGAACATACCAAATTTTCCCGCTAGGCCAATATCAGCACCGTTGGTGACCATTCATACAATTTAGCAGAATTTTTCGTTGACATTCTTAACCCATTAAATAATACACAAATGGAAAGTGAATGCAGACTTGAAATTTGATGTGATAACATTATTCATAAAGGTGGCTATTGATTACCTGCAAGAATTTGTCTCTTGATACCTAAAGAGCGGACAAGTGGATAGCTATACCATTTTCCCCGAACACTTTAGCAGAATTGATTAAAATGTGTGTATAAGAATGTAAATTTGGGTTCAACGGGAAATTTGACGCTCAAAGTTTTGGTTATGTCTAAGGGTAAATTTCTATTTTCAGCGTTACGCAATTTGTATAGAGGATTATAAAAAAAATCTACCCAATGTAATATGGTTACGATATGCTGCCGACATGTATATATTTGGCCAAGAAATGAAAATTGTCTTTACTTAGGTAAACGTAAAGACTTAGTCCCATAAAACCTTAACCGCCTGGCAAGATTCTGTACCATAAAAAAAAGCAACAATAGGGGTTGTTTGCAAACTCTCTTACATACTACTATGAGATTCAGGGTCTCTGTAACACGGTTTTTTGGACTTTGCTCCTTGTCAAAGCATCGGATGTAGCTGAAAGTTGACATATGTATATTTTACAACCACACACAAATTTTGTCAGCATTATCAATAACCTAAACCCGATAGTTTTAATTTTTATAGAGTAAAAATTATCTAGTCGACGCCATGGCCAATGATTACGAGCCAAGAGTCGAAAAACATTCATTACGTAAGCAAGGTAAACAAACACCTTTTGACTAAATATTGCCCCGCCCATCCACCAGACAGAAATTTCATCGGCTCTGAAACCCAAAGACTTTATGAATGGCGGAACGATACATAGATGTGGGTGGGATATCAGTGCTAGCGTTGCAATACTACTGTAGCAGTAGTGCCGCAACAGTATAGCAGTAATATACATGAATTAAACGTTTAGACCAACTGCTGGGATCCTTGAGGATCATTTAGCACTTCTTACAACTACTCGAGAAATTAGTTATTATAGCCAGAAGTTACATTTTCTAATCCAACAATGCCCATGATAGCCTTCAGTGTTATCCTGAATTATAACGAGGCGAAAGTGGGTGGAGCCTCATGAAGTCACCATTCTGACGATAATTATTGGTGAAGGTTTAAAGCCAATATACGGTTAATCGTCTTATTTTTTTTTTCCAGTAAATAGGTAGATAGCCAATAAATAAAAATTGCTTGACATTGGATATAGCAGTTATCAAATCAAGCTTGACTACTATGTTTTTGGTAATTACCAACTATTCCCTACATTTTGTCAATCTGATTGTGATCTATAAAGTAGACTGTAATTTCTTTGGAAATTTATTTTGGGAGTTAGACTAATGATCGAAGTGTTTTTGTATTTATTAACATATTTTGTTGGTTTGTTCATTATGACAATTATCAGTGGAGAGGTTCCAGAGTTCATAAAGGTGTACTGCTTTGCTTGTATTTACATTGTTGCCAGAGGTTTAGCCTTCGCTACGTATAGCCAATCATCCATCGAGAAAAGAGATAAGAAATGATGTCATAAGTTACGTAACAACGAAGTGCCCGTTCGAAACCTTTTCTCTGAGTAAGTTGGCCCGTCTTCAAAAAAGGTCACTTTTACATTATAAGTACCAAATTTATTCAACCTACGTAGTGCAGAATACGCTCAAAATTTTTTGTGTTTTATATATGTATTCTGAATAAGCGTTATATTTATGAATGCATAGATAAAAAAGTTATTGCGAAAAAACCGTGTTACAGAGGCCCTGAATCTCATAGTAAATAAAACTTACATTGATTCCCATACGGGATGTGATTTGTAGCCTTGCTGCGTATATTCTACTGCTAAAAAAATGCTAAATTTACTATCTCGCCTTACATTATATTTGGGTATGTAACTAGCTAATTGCTGCTGTAATACAATTACTTATCTGGATCTAATGTGCAAATCTCTACAAAGAGGTGGGTCTCAGGACAGCACTCGTCGCCTCAGAGTACAGTTGTTCCACGTCCTTTACAGTTATGCAAAAGAATTTGTTGACGAAATTATGTTGAAATGATCAATGCTCGATGACTGCAATAGGAATTATTTA
>NC_087204.1:106029572-106064572 GCF_015104395.2 Macrobrachium nipponense
TCAAGAGGAGGAGAGACCTCTGCCCAGTTAGAGCTCTCAGGGCATATTTGTCACGAACAAAAAATTTAAGAGGATCATCCAGTGCATTATGGTGTTCCGTTAAGGATCCTCAAAGGCCCCTCTCGAAGAATGCATTGTCATTCTTATTGAGGGAGACAATTAGAGAAGCTCATCTCTTATGTGAGGAGAACTTCGGTCTCTTAAAAGTGAAGGCCCACGAAGTGAGGGCGATTTCAACGTCATTGGCATATCAGAAGAATATGTCAGTTAGACAAATTATGGACTCGACGTTTTGGAGGAGCAACTCTGTTTTCGCTTCTCATTACCTCATAGAGGTAAGAGTAGATTACGAGAAGTGCTACTCTCTGGGCCCATACGTAGCTACGTCTTCGTTATTGGGCGAAGGAGTTACTACCTCCCTCAACCTTAACTTTTAGTATGATAGACCTTTTATTTGAGGTTTGTGTTTTTTAGGTTGTCTTGAGGAGTGGTCTGGTTGAGATGGCACCCTCAGTCTAGCTAGATAGATAAAATATCTAGTCTGCAAGGTTAGGTGGTTAGGTTGAGTAAGGTTGCAGTTAATTAAAAAGGGGAATAGGTAGTGCAGAAGTCTAGTCACGTTGTTGGTCTCGCCCCGTTTGACAGACACTATTGAGTGTTTTCAGCATAGCAGGTCTCATCCTGGCTGGCGCTCCTAAGGGAAAGCGACTCAAGAGGCAGGAACTTTTGAAGTCAGCTACCTTAGCAGGTAAGGAATCAAGGTTTTTACCTACAACTTTTAGTTGTTTCCCAACGATGTTGGCTGTCTTTCACCCACCTCCAAATGTGTGAATCAGCTATATATATATAACTGCCAGGTAAGTTCTATTCATAAAAATGAAATATTTATGATAAAACAAAGTTTTATGAATACTTACCTGGCAGTTATATATATATTTTAAGGCCCACCCACCTCCCCTCAGGAGACAGGTTGGGCAAGAGATGATCTGAGGAATAGAAAATGGGAATGGTTCCAAGTACCACCCTGTAAGGGTTGTTAACCACCTAACCGAACACCTACCACTCGGCGGTTGCCGCGAGTTTTGAAAAATCTGCCGGACCGATAGAGACTATAGCTATATATATATAACTGCCAGGTAAGTATTCATAAAACTTTGTTTTATCATAAATACTTCATGTTTATAGTAAGTTAATATTACTAGTTCAGCAGTCACTGTCCTCATTAGTTAGAAATTTCAGTATATATCTATCTCATAAATGTATTAAACAGGTTTAAGCCAATTTTGTAAAGACAAATATTTTACTTCCTGTGAGTAAACTTATACGTAAATTGTTTTGATGAAAAGGATTTTATTATTTCATTGGTTTAATTTCAGAATTACATCTTCTCCTTGTTGACTGGATACTGTGACCCACCTGCTGGTGTCACTCTCCGAGATGGCTTATACTACAATCCTTACTTTGTTGGAGGTGCTATTGGCATGGCTAAGGCTCTGTACAATGAGGTGAGTTTTTAGTTACAATTTTTCAGGGTGGTTGCTATGTAACCACTGAATATTTTGTAATCTTGCACTGACCTTTAAATTTAGCATGCCTTCACTTTGTTCAGTCCAATTTTTGAAAATAGGGATGATAAAATAAATCAAAATATGGTTTTATATCTGCTCTCGAGTATTTCTTTATGAAAGTGCAAAATGTGATTAAAAGGGGCAGAAAACAGTCACATAGGAAATTAGCTTGTAGAAATCAATTTGTATTTATTTTTATACCCAACAAACCTTTGGTCTTAACTACAAGAAATATGAAGAGGTAAAAAACTCGAAGATTGTAACCAGCAGCCAGTTAAAATACTGTAATCACTGTGATGAGTGAAAGGCATAGCAAGGAAGTCATGATCTGGGACCCAAGCTTGAGATATTTGTTTATAAATTTTTTTTCTCCTCAGGTTATGGAATACAGTGATGGTACCCCAGCCACAGCCTCGCAGATGGCCAAGGATGTAGCTGTATTCTTGAAGTGGGCAGCAGAGCCTGAGCACGACCAGCGCAAGAAAATGGCCCTGAAGTGTATCATGATGTTCTCGCTATTGACTGCCATTACGTACTACATCAAAAGACACAAGTGGAGTGTACTGAAGAGCAGGAAGATTGCCTACAAGCCAGTTCGATAAGCTAATGACAATTCAACAAGAGCAAATTAGGGAATTAGGGATTAGATATTTTTTTTTAAGTCCCTGGTAAGAAACCATTCAGTTCTCTAAAATTATGGCAAGTTGTTTTCTACCATGTATGAATGTTTTATAATTTTCATGTTTTTAATTCCCCTACTCTGTACATTATGTCCAGTGGTAGTCAAGTAAATGTTACTGTAGTTTTTATCAATTGCCCATGTGATGGAAATCTGGTTTCTACTGTGTAGGAAGGTTGACTAATTGTTAATAGGAATTGACAAATGGAAATTACTTTGGGACAGGTTGACCAGTGTAAATAGATATTTATAAGGCAATTATCCTCCAAAGGGTTGCCAGAAAATTGTCATGTACATTACCATACAGAAAAAAATATATACCATTTAAGATTTTACTTCTAATTATCCATTGTACTTGGCACCTTTCAGTGGTTGGTTGCTGTGAACAATTTGGCAAATCTAGGAAGTTGATTGCTTGACTAGAAACTTGTAATAAGCTTTCATTGAACATTAAAGCTTCAGTACCATGAATATGTTTTGCCTTCTTGGTGATAATGCAAGTTTATATTACAAAGATCATAACTGTATGCTCCATCTTGAAGGACATCATAGGGCTCACAGCTTTTAAGGTTTCAGTCACTTTTTAATTATTCAATTTTCCAAATGTAGTTAGTCTTGACGATTTACAAGGATGCAAGACCTAATAGGAGTTGGCATTTACAATAAATTACAAATGGAAATTCTTGTCCTTTGACACTTTCAAGGATTGCACATGGAACTCACGTTTAGGACATTTACAATCATTACAAGTGGGAACAATTTTTAACATTCACAATAATTTAGATATGGAAAACAAATGAAGTAACCTTTACTTTCTGAAGTGCATATCTAATATCTAATGTAAAAATGAAATCCAGTGCATTATTCAAAGGAGATGTAGTAGTGTTTCAACCAAAATTGTTAAAACTTATATGAAATTTACCGAACAAAACCTAGATTACACCCATACTTCCATAGATAACCACTAGTTTTGGCCAGTAAGGATTTTTCAAGATCAGTTTCAGATAAATAAACCAATGCTGTGAAGGACCCATAGACTTCAGTGCAACACCAAAAACTGTTCAAATTATTTGAAGGGTTAAATTAAGAGCAAACTGAGGTGGGTTTGACACTTGATACAAAAATGATTTGGAACTTTGTTCCTAAAACAAACCTAAAGACTCCTCGTTCAGATACAAAATTAAGCACAGTGTTTGCCACCATTTTTTTTTTTCAGCTGAAAACAATGAAAGGCAAGTAGGAGAGAAAATTTGTCTAGAATAACCAGCCTGTCACGAGCCTCAATAATTTCATGGAAACTGACATTTGTGGAAGACGTCCACTGAGGTACAAGAATGTACACATAACTAATCTATACTAATTTGCTTACAATATGACATAGGTGTTCTAACTTAGTTGAAATAAACCCCATTTCCTTGACTGAAGAAAATGCTCTTTTCATTAAAAATTCAGTCCACAAACCAAAAGGGTTTTGGACAACTAGATGATGCTGCATAGAATACAAACAAGCTTTAGTTAAGTTTATCAGTCAGTTTTTCCCAAAATCTGAAATGGATTAAAAGTGTGAGTTCTAGTGGTGTGGTAAGAGCAATATAATGTGACCCAGAAAATAAATGACATGCAAGGATCTAAAGGAAAAACTGGGAGATGGGAGAAAACCCAAGTACTACTAAGAAGTAATAGTGAAGAGAGGTTGAACATCAAAACAGAAGTAATGTACTGGAATGGTGATACATAGAAAACAAAATGAGAGGAAGAAAAATTGGATGGATTTCTGAAAATAAAAATTGTACATCTCCAAAGCATAAGATTCCAGTACAGCAATGGTTTTTATGAGAATACCTTGATACCAATCTGACAAAACTTGCTCTAAAATATATACACTGGATATTTTAATGCCCTAGTGGTAATTACAGTAATATAATATACTTTTTAAGAAATACAGGAATAAAAAAATATATTCTTAAGAATTGCACACTGCTCTCAGCTGAAGTACAGAACATTACTCATGACATTCAAGAAAAACAGGAGTAAACCGTCATGCTTAACTAAACAGCTAAAGAAATTCTTATACGATTTTGTAACAACAACAAAATGGTTCATGTAACCACTGTAATAGTATACACTACTGTTCTGAAGGATTCTGAAGTGACTTGAGCATCAAGAGAGGTACTATTAAGAATTCTGAACTTCTACATGCTAAAAGTTCTCATGCTATGGTATAAATATGGCTTTTGTCACTTGCATGTTTATATAGATTGTCACAACAGTGTCATCAATGCTGTACAAAGATCTATGTAATTTACATGCTGGGGAACCAATGGACCAGAAAAGTCCATCAATTTTCTTATTGCTCATAAAGGAGTGATAGGAATACCCCAGTCTTCCTTAATGAGGTCAGCGGCACGTTCTCCTATCATGATCACTGGAGCATTAAGATTGCCAGATACGATCAGTGGCATAATTGAAGCATCTACGACTCTTAAACCTTCTGTGCCTCGTACCCTGTAAATAAGAGAATTTATTCAAGTTCCTTGTACACTTCAGGCATAAGTGGGACACACTGCCCAGTCAGATAGGAAAATCACTGGCATGTGGTAACATTCCATTTTAATTATTTGCTCATATTGATTTAGGCATTGTGAATCTCAAACATCTCTTATAAAGTTAACAGTTCTTAATATTTCATCACTCAAGGATCATATGCTTTATGCTCATCATTAAAGCTATGGAAAGAACTTCAACCTACAACACTCAATTATTATGGAATTAAAATAAGGTCTTTTAAATATGTGAAGTGATGAGAAACCTTAAGGAAGGAAGCAGTGACGAAGAAATTTTATCCAGGAGGGGAAATCCTGAAACCTAGAAGAATGTTATCTTGAGTACAGATGACAAAGAAATTGAATTTGATTACAGTAATTACAAGGTGATACATAACTAGCAGAACCTTAAATAGTTAAAAAAAAGCACCATACAATACTTAAATAGTTATATATTTGGCTGATGATGAAGACCTAGAAATTCAATAGAATATAAAGATTGGGGATCAAGAATGGTTATACAGAAAAAGTGTCGGCAAATGTACAGGTATCAAAAGTGGTTTATTGGGAGAAGTTGTAAGCTCAAGACACTAATGGCAAGGGCAAACAGGAAAGTAAAAGATTTTTGGAATTATGGAATGGGTGATGAAAGAATTAAAGGGAGCAAGTTGGAAAGGAGAAAAATGGGATGGGGGTACTATCAAATGAACAGAATGAAAATTAAATGGAGGTTGCTGGCACAGGGGGAGATACAAGTGTGGGATATGTCTGTTGAACTGGAAACTGTTGGCATGCAAGAAACTAAAAGACAACAATATCTTAATTGGAAGCTGCTCTAATGTGAAGAACTATGACAAACTCTGACGTCTAAAGAGTTCAGAAGAGCAAATCACAATTATACAATTCACAAAAAGTTGTCTACCTAGGAAAACTTTAGGTAATAATATTAGTATTCATATTTAAAGTAAAGTTCTTTCAAATATGTACTCTAAAACTTTCAAGTGATTGGCATAATATTGCAAATGGAAATACTTTAATCTGGTTTCAAAGTTTGTAGTTTAGCCTAGACTAGCATACCCTTGTACAATAGTACAGAAATGTGGAAGTGAAGACATTTCAGCTAGTGGATAAGTTCTAGGATAAACTTACTGTAATCGATGATTCACAACTCCATATGGATCTGAAGGTGGTGCCATTTTACAAGTACCAGCAGGATGGTAAGTTGTAGTTGACATGTGTGCAATAAAACATGCCCAATATTCATCAGATTCAACGATAAGGTGCTTACATCCAGGCAGAGGCTGTAGACAAATTGTACCATCAGGTAAAATAAACAATTCGAAATATTTCCTTGTAGTATTGCATTACAAACAAAAACTGAATACAGTATACTAAATACGTATTATAAAAGTTACTGGTACCAAGCTCTTTTATATGTTTCAACTCCCTGTTTAACATGCACAGTTCTGAATAGCTGTTTCTGCCAATGCTGCTATCATTTTAGTTATGTATTAATAATGGGTTATTTGAACCTAATACAGTGTAGATACACTGAATTTCATTTCCAAACTTAATATTTTTACTTTTGTCCACCGTCTGGCCCACTATGCAATGCTTGATAATTAAATGTTTACTCATCTTGACTAAGATTTCTAATATACTGTACTTTCAATAATGAGATCTTAAGACAGCTTACAGTGAATAAACGCAATTGTAAAAATTACAATGACTCTCATTATAAAGCCAAAGGTCATAAAATCTGGAGACCACTGTCTATGCTCACTTCTCTTAAAAGGTATCTCTCAAAAGTGTAATCCTCGAAACAATGAAAAAGATCAAAGACATTACCTGATCATGAAACCTGGCTCCATAGTCAACTTTCAGACCTGGTGCATTGCCGATTTTCCTGGCAAATTTAACACCTGTAAACAAATTCAACGATGATTCAGCATTAAAGATTACAAAGATTCTTCTAAATAAAAATCAAACCATTTTTGAAATGTACTAAATCAGTCAGATGTTGTCAACCTGAAATTAAACTGAGTACATATATGTTAAATTACCTCAGCTAAATCTTTAATATACCCCTGAGCACATGAATATTAAATTGGTGAATGTCAAATTGTGTAACTACATACGTCATAATGGCTTAGTGATAGTTTAAGGACTACCTAACATTGTGAATGAAAAGGATCACTAAGAACACAAGTTAATTGGAAATTATGCTCATGAAATATTCGCACATTTTTCTAATGAATCTTGGTAAAAACAAATTAAAGGGAATGATTAAAATTATATGCTTCCATGAAGGCTAGCATAAGCGAGGGGAGGCACAACTATTGAGATATTTATTACAAGAACTACTAATTCACACTGTCTACCCTATGTGAAAACATTAAAAGAAATGACTACTGAATGGAGGGCAAGGCAACTTTTAGTGGAAACGGAGCAAAAATAAATCAATAAGTACAGGTAAAAGTAGAACTCATTGTAAATATGCAAAAAGAGTATTTTATGAAAGTACTGATAGAAACATAAGTAATTCAACTAGACTTTGAAAAGTACAAAATTAGTCTCTAATGAGAGCTATGCGAGGGAAGGAATGACTTGATACAAACAGAAAGACTGAAAAAAAGGACTTGACAAGCATGGATACAAATGAAATGACAATAAACAATTTCATAAAAACCATAGGACAATTAGAAGTACTCGCAGTAATCCATTGGTGACGAGAAGTAACTGAATAATCATAAAGCAAAAACCCACTGAATACTTTAAAAAAATAAATAAATAAAAATAAGTCAAAACATTAAAATATACACTATCATACTACAGAGTACATATGGCACAAAAACCACATACATGTCGTAATGAAATGAATGAAATATGATATTTATGGAAAAAATGCATGAATGCTGGGAAGTAGAGCATACATCTAACTGTGTTGGGGTTGTAAAGAATGAGAGGGTTTGGTTGGAGGACAGCTGACTGTGAGTGGGCATATGAAGTGGAACTTTTTTTTTTCTCTCAGCTGTCACAAAGTGAAAAACTAGTTTCACAGTACGTAATACTACAAAGATTGTCTGTCTGTTTCCACAACTAAGTAAACGGTAGAAATTTACTCCTACCTCTAATTAAAGTTCTAACATCATCAGGATGACTGAAGTAGTTGGGATCAATATTAGGGGGAACCTTAGGATCATTTGATGCCAAAGTAATTGATCCTCTGCTTTTTGCTCGCGTCAACATGGGACCAATACAAAATCCATCTTGGCCTCTTAGAGGCCCAAAATATTCATTATAAAGCTGTGAATGAATAAATATAATTAGTAAAAGACATCAGAAATAGAAACTCTATTAAGAAATGTGCCACTGTAATATATGTAAACTAGTTTTTATACAAGTCTTATTATATGTACCCAGAATCATACAAGTAATTTGTACCTCTCTCGTGAATCCAATTAGGTCGGAAAGGAAAATACCAAAATCGATGCCTGGGGAACCAGATATTAGTAAATATTGAAGGTCTGGCCAATGGGGATCACCTTCTTCTGCTAAACTCCAAGCATTCCCTTCAACACCAAAAGAAGTTGTGAAGGGACCTGTATTGGAATTATAGTGAAGCACATTTACCAAAAAGAAATGTATATTTACTTATGAGAAATTTATGTCATTATCCTGCATTTGTAGGTGGATTTCAAAGGCCACCTCTACCCTGTGAGAATTTAGATTTTCAACTGTGGTTTGGCTAAGCTTTTCAATAAAATTCACAGCTAAATACTTTTAAACAACATATAAGCAAACAAGAGGAAAAGCAAAGGATTGAATTTACAGAATGGGGTTTAAAGCAAACTTCTGTCAGTTTAGAAAAAGAACTTGTGGAAGTTTAATAAAATATTTCCAAAATAAAATTCAAATTGTACTACACCAAAACTATCTTAATTATTGCAAAAATGTCTTAAATATTTTAATTTCATTTCCTCTACGACTAGCTCCCGTCCATTGTTTCTCTTTTTGTTTTTCTTCAGGCTTGGACTTAATAACATTAAGAATTATGAGTACAAGTTCAGTAACTAGTTACTACCTCCATATTAAACCAAATGTACATACTGTACCTTGTTTGTCATGCACGTATTGCGCAACACCTTTTGGATTAATAAGGTTAAAGAAGCTGGAAGAAGTTGACCTTCTGGTAGTCCAAGTAAGTCCAAAGATAGATGGATGGTCCTGAAAGTTTTGACCAACTCCTGGAAGATCTACAAGAACTGGAATCTGAAATCAATTCTTAATGAAAGCCTGTGTTACTCAATTTTCCAATATGTAATCCAGTTTACATTTGTGACAAACAATACAGACTTCCATAATATGTACTGTTGCACTTGTGGTTACCACAGCATATTCTAAGGTAGCGAGAGCTTTAACAAACCTTATGTTCTTGAAGGTGACGTGCTGGTCCCACGCCTGACAGCATCAGTATATGAGGAGAAAAAACAGCTCCAGCTGATAAAATGACTTCTCGACGGGCAAGGACAGTGCGAAGCTGTTGGATGTTTCATGTATACTCTATATAAGGTTTTGCAAATTCAATTAATTTTACATGATGAGCATAATGTACATTGCACTGATATAAATGAATTTACCTCGCTAAAAAAGCCAAGAATAAAGCATATATTGTAGCTACCAAAGCACATTTTAATGATTTTAAATGAGATATCAGTAGGTCAAAACTTCTTCGTCTAAGTTAAATACAATGAACCTCACTTACCTTTCCATTTTGTAAAAAGCGGACCCCAATCGCTTTCTTCTTATTGTCAAACAGAACCTATAAATATTAGATATGCTATTGGAAATTTATGTAAATGCAGCATAAGAGCACTAATCTCAGCTTTACATTTAAGGTTTACGATAATCTGTTTAATTGGAGATGGCAGTAAATATCTGCAACTAATATTTTTAAAGCTAATCATCATTGGCAGAATGGAGACATGTCTTTAAAATGTTGAAGGACCTATAATTGGCCCGGTAAGGCTGAAACTTCAAGATGTTCAAAGCAGCAAATTAGGAAAACATAAGGACCAAAAATCAATTAGCGATCTCCTTACCTTCTTGCCATCAGTAGGTAAGTAAGGGTTACAAGATTGCATGGTTATAACTGAAATCTTTCTATATATTTATGAAATTCCCAGTATTATTGTCTTTATTGTTATGTATCACAATATAATACAACAATGAACACTTATTTTTTGGTGCCTATAAGGGGAACAAGAATCAATGAACATTGAATACTACCAGTATTACCCTAATATCATAACATATGGTAAAATGGAACACAGCAAATACAGTATACTCTCTTAACTGTGTTCAACTTCATTATGCAACTGATATTTTATTTACTTGAAACACTATGAATCCGAGAACTTCACAATTTAAAATATTGTACTAACTTACCTGTGTGACATAGGCATTGAAAGCTACATCTAAGTTTGGCCTACTGGCTGCAGGTCTAATATAAGAAACTGCTGTGGATCCTCGTATCCCGTTTCTGTGCGTGAGATCTGCTACTGAGAAACCTGCAAGTAACAATTGTACAATTAAAGAACTGCCAAGAGTTTGGATAATTAGGATCAAACAATATGAACAGCTATTAGGCCCATAAGCAAATACAGAATTACTGGGAACATTTAAACAACCAGTTTTGTACTGTACATTACATCCAGGTGATTCTTCCGCCATTCAAAAACCTCAGAATTGCTTTTTAGTTACTAATCCCCATTGTTGAAATTATCAGTATAACTCACTATTATTCAGTCATGTAATTAGTGTAATTAAAAGATGAATAAGGACTAAAATAATGAATAGAGATTGAGTGCACCTGGCTATGAAACACGTTTCACATACATCAAATTATTACTGATGAAAACTATTTGATAACGGCTCAAGTTGCACTCTTCTATGCTTTGAAAAGTGTTCAACTGATATTAATTTACAGCAGAGGTGAGGTACTGTACTATAATGACTGAATTCTGTTCTCTAACTTTTATATCAACATCATATTTCAATATTTATGGCATAATGAATTGTGGGAATAACCAGGCACTAATAAGTGTCGGATAACTAAGTTGCATTTAAATTTCCATCTCATACTTTATTTTTGGCATAGAAAACTCACGGTTACAGGGCATAAAATGTACCAGTGAGCATACTTGAAATATAATTTCTGTGATGGCCAGATTTTTCTTTCTGGGCAACATTATCACCATAAAAGACACAAAATGCTTCAGTAATACTGCCAAAACGTACGTAGTTTTCTCAGTAAAATTTTGTTTGGCTATCAGGTTTTAATTTGGTTAATGAATTTGGCAAGTGGTTATTGTACCTATATCTCTCCTATATGATTGTAGATAAAGAGACAAGTCTCCATTAGACGAGTTGTCATTGTTGGGGCTATTGGGCAAATCCCAAAAATCCCCATATTCATGGAACTGAATGGGAATCCTAAGCATCCCTATGTGCATACCAACTACGTACCATTATGCAGTACTGTAAGTACTTAAGAAGAGAAAGAAAAAGTGCGACACCGACTTACAGTGGATTTGATCTCACGTTCACAGCGTTTTACAGAGCCTTTAACTTGAAGTTGCATCACGTTACAGTGCTGTAAGCGCCGTTGACAGCGCTAACAGCAAGAACAGACATCAAGTTAACGGCGCAGTGCTGGAACGGATCCCCTGCTGTAAGTCAGTAATACTTAGTGTCCATTCTACTTAAGGCTAATAAGGTGGCTTGGTAAAAATAAAATTTAAAGGATTGGGAGTAACTTTTGGCATTTAGTCAAGAGTTCGGCAGTCCCCGAGTTAAGGTGGTTTCAACGTAAGTCGATCCGATTTTAAGACAAAAATATTCATTAAAATTTGTCTCCGACTTAGGGTAAAAATCCAAAGTTAAGGCAAAATTAGGCTATAGGTACTAGTTTCTGAGCTCTTTCATGTAAATAGGTAAGTGTTGCCATCATGCCAGTATGCAAGCCAACCCCAGGTTTAAAGGTAAGGATTTCATCACTTTTTTTTATTTTACCAATTTTTAAAAGTTAAGATCTGACGTAAGTTGCAGCATCAGGAACACATCTCCTTTGTAACTCGGGGACTGCCTGTACATGACAAATAATTAGTTTTCATCGTCCATGTACATGAAAAAAATTTGTTTTCATTGTCATAAGTTATGTCCATATAATACAGTAATTTACCATACTTAGATGTGGCTCAAGCAATTTCAGTAAACCTTTTTGAAATAACTATTTCATTTGTCTGTACATCCTGTAACCTTGTGTACTTCTATCAAATTAACACCATATTTGTTAGAAACTTGATTTGAAGTCAATGGCCCTTGTGGGCATGTTCCATGCGTTTAAGATTCATGTTCCGAATAATAAATAACAATAACCATAATAACACTGTCTTACCTATCTGGTCTGGTCCATTTGGATCAATTGTTCTGTAACCCAGCTGTTCACCAGCCTTCAGAAAGCCATTCAGCAGAGGGGTCCACCATCGCTTGTCATCCACAACCAGAGGGCCTCCTTTTCCATGGTAATCCCCTTTAAAAGAGAAAAAAATATATACGTACTGCAATACTATGTATTTCAACATTAAAATATAAACACCCAAATTACTGACTTATGACAGTATTAAACCATTAACTTTATCCTGTGGATGAGACACCATTCTGATACAACTAACAGTCAAGTAAATTCATACAGTTTTCCTCTATGCCTTGGAAAGTGATTAGTAGGCTAATGCTCGCCAGTGTTGCATCAATGCAAGAATGCAGAATTGCCCTAAGGTTGGTTGGTTCACCTATATATATGGTTAGCTTAGGATAAGCACTATATTATGTACCCTAGTACCTATGTGTACTGACACTTTTCAGGTAAGGTTACAAGGGTCTAGGGGAAGGTGATGTTCTTATTGAAGTAGGGCCTAGTCTTCTAGATTAAGTTAGGTTATGTCGAGATCAATGCTTTTATTGGCATACTACTCTACTTTCCCGTTTGTGGTTGGGTTAGCTGGGTAAGGGGAGGGGAGTTCCCGAGGTTGTTCCCGTCTCTCTGTTTAGCAGTGACCAGTGTCCTCAGGCATGTTAAGGTACTCTAGGGTAGAGCTATTCCCCCCCCCCTCTTTTTTTTAACATGTTTAAGTTCTTTTACCTAACCCAGATATTTTAAGTTTTAGAAAGAATATACCTAGGTAGTAGTGTCAGGCAACTGTAAGTATTGGTAGATCTAGGGTACTATTCCATGGCGGCCTGCAATATGGCAGTTGCGGTTTTTCTATGCAGTTTTACCTCCTGAACAAGAATTTTAAGTAATATTTATTCGGACGACTGTAATTAAGCCCCGGGGGCCAGTACTAAACACGGCGAAATACATTGAACGCCTCAATCCCTAGTGGATGTCATATCCATGGTTACGTTCCTTGCAGTCTGTGCGGAACTATTCCGTAGAATTACCTAAGTATTTACCATTGTGTGTAAAATGGCACTTTCACGACTGAAATTAAGCAAAGCCAGTAGAGAACCAACCCCAACCATTACACGAGTATCTGATATGGTACTAGGCTAATAGCGATTAATGAAGTCCATTCTATGTCAAGGTCACAGTAGGTCATTGACAGTCATTAATTAAGACCACTACTACCTTTCATGGTCATAGTAGGTCACTGACAGCCATTAATAAAGTATATTCCTTGTTAAGGTCACGGTAAGCCACTGATAGCAATTAAAGAGTTCATGACCTGTCAAGGTCACAGTAGGACTCATTTGGACAGGTTAGGACTACCATGCACCCTAATGTACCCTTGGTTTGGTGGGGGTGAGGCCTGTCAAATCCGGTCAAACGTCACTCGGTCGCCCCAAAAAGAAGCAAAGAATTCTGATAAAAATTCATTATTTACTACCTATACTCTCATTTTTTTCCATCTGTCCATCCGCCTGTGGTGTTTTTGTATGGTAACACTGCGTCCCGGGCTTTAGATAGTTACACTACGTGTAAGTTTTAGGTAAATAAAAGGATATCTGGGTGTACATTTGAAACTGAAAAGTGTTTTAATAATTTACTGTATGCGAATTACACCGTTAATATTCGAAATAGGATATTATTATAATCGTTGAATGTAAGCTGAATGTAACTATCTAAAGCCCGGGACGCAGTGTTACCATACAAAAACACCACAGGCGGATGGACAGATGGAAAAAAACAGAGTATATTATACTAGCCTAGCTGACAACCGCCATGTTGACAATATAAATATATAAATAAATAAACCATTTAAACCAAATCACTGACATTCCTCAACGTCAGAAAATATCTAATACTATATCCGGACTTAAAATAATATGGAATTAAACAATCAGGAGAATGCAACATACACAATGTAGGGGAACATTATTCCCGGACACAAACAAAGGCGAATGGATAAAGTTTGCTGTTGAATTCCAAGGATAACCAAGTCTGAAGTGGAAAGGTAAATAAATGGAGTCTTATTTTAGTGAGTCTGCACAATTTCGCAGGACATTTCAACTGCATTTTTTAAAATACAAATTCTATAATTTGCGCTTTTGGTGCGTGATGTTGTTTCTTTGTCAGATAGCTACATTCCACCGTCCATGTTAGTCGCTGTATTAATACCTAATACACCTGTTTAATTAACAGGTATATATAATTCATGGTTCATTTTGCAGTTGGAGATGCCACAACGTTAATTGTTCCATTTTTCTAACTGAAAAACTAAGCATTTTCTGTTAATTTAATAAGGGGATGGCTTCATGGAAAAATACACCTAAACACTGATCTGTTAATTTTACAACTTTTTAAACACTTTTTGGATGTTCTCTGATCAGTGGAAATTTTGAATCCAAATATGGAACTCCTCCATCTCCAAAGACACCACAACTGATCCATGGTAGGACTGAACCCAACACGACAGAATTTGGTCAAGTTCCCCTTTATTTGTATTGATTGTTTGAGTCAAGAGGTCACTGTGGCTATCAAAATACATATAGTTAGTGAAAAAAGGGACCGGTAGATCTAAAACACATCCTAAATTAGGATGGAATTCGGGAAATGTAATACTACAGTATAAAGTAATATTCAATTGAATCCCAGCCGACACCAATGTAACAAGTCACTTCATATGCAGCTACTTAAAACTTTAGAATCCAAAAGTAGCGGAGAAAATTAATGAAATTTTAAAGAACCACATCTTGTGTTGTAAAATTAGTTGCTGATGGACGAATTTCCGTAAAAAAAAAAAAAAAAAAAAAAAAAAAAAAAAAAAAAAAAAAAAAAAAAACAAAAAAAAAAAAAAAAAAAAAAAAAAAAAAAAAAAAAAAAAAAAAAAAAAAAAAAAAAAAAAAAAACGGGAAAATATCAATGTCCATGTAGAACGTGACCATAAAAAACATATAAGTTTTGGTAAAAAAAAACAACCGACTGGTTCTGAGTATCTAAAAAGAGAGAGAGAGAGAGAAAAAAGAGGATTTGTTTTTTGTTTGCTCTGAACTAACTTTTTGGGTGAATCTAAAGCGAAAGCGCATAGTTCTACTGAGTGATTACCCAGTTTCCTCCTCTTCCTCTATTCTCTCTTCTCCTATCCTCTCTCTATCTCATCTATCGTCTCTCCGTTCCAGCTCAAACTCGCCAGCCCCCCCCGTCCCCCTCGTCCTCTATCTCCTTCGGGCTCTCCCTCATCCTTACGTCTTCCTCCTCCACCCTCGTCTCTCTCTTTCTCTCTCCCTCTTCTCTCTCTCTCTCTCGGTCTCTCTCTCTCTCTCTCGCAAAAATTTCCAAATCCCTGGAAGCAACAGCAACAAAAATAGGAACTTATGAAATACGTCAACTCACTGGTGGCTGCATTTCTGGTCCCTCGATAATCCTCAGCCTTTTTGAAATACTTCAGGGCGACGTCATAGCCCCATCCGGGATTGCCCAGCGCCTCCCAATTGTCGTAATCCCTCCTGTTACCTCGGACGTACATCATAAAGTTGATCGTCGTAGATCCGCCAACGACGCGCCCCAGGGGAAACGGTGATCTCTGGTAAAAAAAAAAAAAAAAAAAATGAAATAAAAAAATTATAAAAACAAGAACTATGTCTAACAACCAACGCAGCACAAATGTGGATGTAAAGGCTGTAGTACGAGAGGCACTCTTTAGACCTAGGTACTAGGAATGGATGATGACAAACACGCGCCCAAGGGGAAACGGTGTTCTTTGGTAAAATAAATAAATAAATGAAATGAAATAAAATGAAAAGTTAAAAAAAAACAAGAACTATGTCTAACAACAGAGCGCAAAATATAATGTAGATGTAAAGGCTGTATAAGACATTCTTTAGACCTATAAGTACTAGGAATGGATGATGACAAGCACGGGCCCGAGGGGAAACGATGCTCTCTGGTAAGAAATAAATAAATAAATAAATAAATATAATAAAAAGAAAAGTTAAAAAAAGAAGAACTATGTCCAACAACAAATAGGGTACAAATGTGGATGTAAAGGCTGCCCTCACGAGAGGCATTCTTTAGACCTATAGGTACTAGGAATGGCTGATGAACTGATGAAAAGACTAAAAGTACTTCATTTGTTCATATACTGGAGAGACAATTTCATTTGTAACATTGAATTAATAAGTTATAGATAGCAACAGAATGATTATTATTATTATTATTTTTGCTATTATTTAATAAAATCTAGCTTGCCATTGGTATCAGTAATTTTGAATATTTTCAACTGAACTGTAAAGGACATTGGAAAGATCGAAAGGCTACGAAACAATTCTAAATAAAATGAATAAGAATAAATATGTAAAACATTAACGATGAATCTAAGTAAAGCATTATTTGTAACATCTGGTTTCAATAAGAACATATGTGCAGTGTAACCAAAAAAAAAAAAAAAAAAAAAAATAGAAAAAGTAAACCGTTTTCCCTTGCTCTTACATTGTTCTTGAATCCCTTCAAGGAATACTTCTGCGGCGTGGTCAAGAGATTCCAGTCGGCGTCCCCTTGGATTAAGGCAAGGTTAAGGGCGGGGACGTTGCTCTCTAGAGGCGGCTTCCCTCCGGCCTCCAGCAAGAGAATTTTCCACCCGGCCACCTCCGACAGACGAGACGCCAAGACTCCGCCCGCTGCTCCTGACCCGACTGTGGAAAAGTCGACCAAAACAATATTACTTTCTTTATTTTTTAGTTTACGATTAGATTCATGAATGTAAATCTACAGTAAACCCGTCTATAGTTAATAATTTTTCCAAGATCAAGCGTTGAAATAACAGAACAGAAGCAAAGCCATATTGTTCCCCACCAGAACTCAAAATGCCAAGAGATGGTTGTAATCGATTTCAATCAAATATTATTACCTCTAACTCCACTTAACCTTGGTGACTGGTGTAATGCGCCAATCCGAGCATCAGACTCAGTCCGTCACATTTCTGATTTTGTCATTAACTTCTGCTTTTGATTTGTTTCTCATATCGAAAAGGAAGTTTGGCATTCACTATCTGAACTTTTCTCGGTATCCCACACAATTCTGCTGAATCATTATACTGTCATGCACCTTTCGTCTTACACTAAAATGCTGAAACAATCCTAATAAGTTTTTTTTTTTTTTTTTTTTTTTTTTTTATGCATAGACCAAGCAACCCAGTGCCCTGATCTACCCTACGCCCGAAAATGGGTTTGGAGGCTCTTGAATCATCCGCGGAAGCATGCAGAGGAAAGAGATAGTTTGACGCAAGGTTGCATTGGGACCTTGGTCTGACAGAGACACTAGTTAACCTTACGTACGCCGCTAGCGAAAGGGGAAAGAAGCAGAAGCTGCTACATCAAGCGGTTTGGACAAACAACTCCAAATAAGCTCACAGAAGGAAACGAAGCCATGAGCAGTACGTTAATAAATAATTGTAGGCCTAGTCCTAGGGTAAATATGTCAAAAGTTAATAATAATAATAATAATAATAATAATAATAATAATAATAATAATAATAATAATAATGATGACACAAAGAGACTATTCAGTAAAGCGTTGACCTTCACACCTGTTAATATACTCTTTTCCATCTGTCCATCAGCCTGTGGTGTTTTCGCATGGTAACACTGCGTCCCGGGCTTTAAATGTGTAAGTTTTAGGTAAATAAAAGGATATCTGGGTGTACATTTGCAACAGAAAAGTGTTTTAATAATTTACTGTATGCGAATTACACCGTTAAGATTCGAAATAGGATATTATTTAAAGCCCAGGACGCAGTGTTACCATGCGCAAACACCACAAGCCGACGGACAGATGGAAAAAAACAGAGTATAGGCACCAATAGGCCTAGGCCTAGTGGCGGACATGTTCAAAGCAAACAGTTGTATAATATAACAACAACAACAACAACAACAACATAAGGAGTCTATTATATAGTAAAGCATCGACCTCCTCACCTATTATGAAATCGTACTGTTCAGCCAACTTGTGCGAGGCGTCGTAATCATGCGAACCAGCGTCGTGCAAGATGGCGGCTAAGAGGATCCTCAGCAGGTAGATAGGAATCATTCGAAGGAGCCGGGCTGTCATTGTTCTGGTTGCGTTCGGTGCGATCCGCTGCACTCCAACTTGCTGTTTATTTTTTGTTGGTGTTTCTCTCTCCACTTCTCCGTTTATGGAGGTGACATCTGCTTCTCTCCCTGGGACGAATGGAGGGGTAAACATTAAGACAGTAGAGGAAATATATACAAAAAATGGATGTTATTCTTAGAAAGGTGGAGAAAGAATGAAAGTATCGTCGCGTATATCATTTTTGTTTCGTTTTTTGCAGTTTTTCGCTTTTTTTTCGTGTAGTGAAAGTGAAAGCTATATCTGACCCTCCCACTGCGCTAAAAAAATTCATATTACGAAACGCGAAAAAAATAGTCATCTCGATAACTTACAATAATGCAAAAACAATTTCATAAGAAATATTTGATTTTGAAATAAATTACGAAATGCCACTATTTGTAGGCGAAAATGGTGGGTATTTCTAACGAATAGTTCTCCAGATTGTGACGTATTCTATTGCGAATATTGAAAAGGAAATAAATAGACATTAATGAATGTTTATAGGAAAATAAATGGTTACACGTCAATTACACACACCGCTGACAAAGCTATCATATGTCAGGTCACCTCCTGGATGGGTGACCATCCACGACATACCCTCGATCATCGTTAAACTTACTGACAGGTCTCCGGGTTTTAGTTTTCTGAAAAGAAAACTTTGGTGCGGGCTTTTTACTGTCCGCCCTCAGATCTTAAAAACTACCGAAGCTAGAGGGGTGCAAATTGGTATGCTGATTATCCATCCTCCAATCGTCAAATATACCAAATTGCAGCCCTCTAGCCTCAGTAGTTTTTAGTCTATTTCAGGTTAGATTTAGCCATAATCGTGCGTCTGGCATCGATATAGGCCAGGCCACCACCGGGCGGTGGTTAAAGTTTCATGGGCCGCGGCTCATACAGCATTATACCGAGACCGGCGAAAGATAAGATCTATTTTCGGTGGGCTTGGTTATACGATTTACTTGTTCAACTGTTTTCGTACGTGGAGAGAGAGAGAGAGAGAGAGAGAGAGAGAGAGAGAGAGAGAGAGAGACGTCTTAATATAAACAGAAGAACTGTTGTATAATATTTTATCTGCAAATGTCAACACTGCATCATATTGGCAAACATTTGAGAAATATCTGTATAATAGACAAACGAATATTTACCGACCATGACTTCTATTTAAATAATAATCAACAAGGTGCATGACTCAAGAAGAATGGATTCCCTACAGAATTATGTATCACGAAGGATGCATAATTGTACTATAATATATATATATATATATATATTATATATATATATATAAATATATATATATATATATATATATATATATTCAAAATTCTTACGCAAAAAGTTTCTTTACTACAAAAAATTACTCTTTAGCATCTCAATAAAGCTAAATTCATAACTTTTTTTGAGGAAGTTGGGACAGGTTTTATTTTTTAAAATTTTTATTTATTTATTTTTTTCAATATGAGACTACAACTTACATATAGAAATATCAGAGTTTTGATACAATTCTCTGGTAAAAAAATTCCTTTTCAGTAATGATTTTTCAGCGACTCAATAGAATTAATCTAATAATTTTTCTTAAGGTAGGTAGAACGGATTATATCATAACTGCACAGCGAAAAAAAAAATCAGATTTTCATTTATTTATTTTATTTTTCCGTTCCGCTCTGTTAACGAGTAATGATAGCTAGCTAGTTCGCGTCTCTCTCACCGGCGTTGAAATCTCCGGCAGCTGCACGTTACGCGATGGAAAATAACTTCTGATTTATGACGTCACCGCCGCTCGCTGGAATTTCAACTCACGCTCATATTTCTACAGAGATTTCGGAATTCATCTTAAAAATAGTAAAAAGTAACGAAAATACGAAAAAATGTGGTTAGTGTCACACTGGGGATACCACGGTGATATTTCTTCAGTAATTTCAGATTTCTTTAAAAACAGTATAAAAAATAACAAAAGAAGGTTGGTTACACAGTGGGGAGACCCAGAGGATTGGGGGCGACGCCCCTCTCAGAATTGAGGTTAGGTTGGGTAATCTTATGAAATGTAACAACAATATTAATGATTCTTCAGATGTGGCCTTGTTCCAGTAAAAATGGCAACTGTTCACGAATGCGTGACCCTAAACATAAATAAATAAATGAATAAATATATACAAAATGAAAAAAATAGGAAGCCATAAAGAAAATCACATAGTCCATCTGATGAGATACATAAAAAAGAACAAATAAAAATGAATAAATAAAAACTAGAAATAAATAAAAACAATAATATATATAAAAACTATAAAGAAAAGCACACAATCCATTTGACTATATAGATAGAAAATAAAAAAAAATAATGTAAATAGATAAATAAAAACATAAATAAAAATAAAAAGTTGTAAATAAAAACACTAAAAAATCCATTTGATCTTATAAAAGCAACAAAACAAAAAAAAAATTTAGAAAAACAAATAAAAATTAAAAATTGTAAATAAAAACACAAAATCCATTTGATCACGTAAATGAAAAAAATAAAAAATAAAAAGTTGTAAGTAAAACCTATAAATCCATTTGATCACATAAATAAATAAAAAATAAGAATAAAAACATATAAAAAATGAATAAAAATTAAAAGTTGTAAATAAGAGCCACAAAATCCACCAGAGCAGATAAATAGAAAAATTAAAAATAGATATAAATACAAAATTAAAAAAACAAAAAGTTGGGGATAAGAGCCACAAAATCCATCTGATCAGATAAACCTCGTTTAAGAGCGGCAGGGAAATCTATTTATCAAAGTGGCCGCCCCTTTCCGACGAAGGACGTTCAAATAATAATTTATCTGACCTTGTGATATAACGTATAGACATTTTTAAATCTTGAAAAACGTGACTTTGTGTCTCTCTCGCTTATTTTGTGTGTCTTTCTGGCTTGGTGGGGGGGGGGGGGGGGGGGGGGGGGGGGTGTGAAGGAAGGGGGAGAGAAGAAGGACAAAGGACAGGTAGGCAGACAAACAGAGACTGACACATCGTCAAAAAATGAATTTCGGAAATGTCAGCTGAGGGTCAAATTTCGCTGGAATAGAGGAAAGCAGTTGTACCATTATTATTATTATTATTATTATTATTATTATTATTATTATTATTATTATTATTATTATTATTATTATTATTATAAGATGGCTGATGATGCTGAATGGATGATGATGATGATGATGATGATATGATGATGATTATTATTATTATTGGTTTTTAATGATTTGTGATGCTGAATGATTATTATTATTATTATTATTATTATTATTATTATTGGTTTTATAATGATGATTTACGATGCTGAATTATTATCATCATTATTATTATCACAAGATGACCAATGATGTTTGATTATTATTATTATTATTATTATTATTATTATTATTATTATATTATTATTATTATTATTATCATCGCCGTAAAAATCCAAGACTCCAACCGAGAGCTAAGCCATAGAAAGAGAGAGATGGACGCAAAGAAAAAGACAACGCTGAGTCTGGTTAGTACTTGGACGGGTGATCGATAAGGAACGCCACATGCCTCTAGCGAATAAGCCACTGTGACGTAAATTTCATCAAGACCCAATAAGCTCTAGTTAATTAAATGAAGGTATGACAAGAGCTTTAATAAGAAAAAAAATCACAATTATCTCTGGCGGTTGTGCAAAAAAATTTATTTAAAAATAAACTAGGAAACACTTCAACGTGGAATTCAATTAATGCTGCAATTCTAAAAGTCTAAAATGTAATCCAATCTAATTATCTTCTTGTATCGTATGAGTCCATATGCTAAGCGCAAAAATAATGAGCTATTCTGAAATATCAGCCAAATGAGAGAGAGAGAGAGAGAGAGAGAGAGAGAGAGAGAGAGAGAGAGAGAGAGAGAGAGAGAAGTTGGCGCCAAGTCACTTGGGTCTAAAGAAATTCATTAAACAATCTTTGTTTCGCCAAGTAGTATAAATTATGCAAATTAAAATGTAATATGAAGGATAATTAGATAAGAAGCAATAATTGAAAGCAACGTGACGAGAAAAACTTAACTTGATTAACAAGCGAATGATCTCAAGTTCATTTCGAACGGATAAATTTGGCGGGAAAGATCAACTGAGCCTACTGTGCTACGCATTCAGATCTAAGAACCTTAATTTATTACCTGGTCGTCTGCTTTCACGACAACGAAAGGTAAAAAGTGAAAGTTCGCCGCACCATTTGCATATTATAAGTTGAGCATTTTATTCTTTGGCCGAAGTTATAAGGAAAGAAAATGATTTCCACAAGTATAAGTCTAAATAAATAAATATACGACTAATTCACTGAACAAAAAGCTGTCGAAAAGCGAACGAATGATTAAGAGACTCATTACCGGAAATGCGAACACCATACTTTTGTTCTGGAGTGAGAGAAAAAAATACGGGAAGAATATATAAGTATGGTACATTATCATAAAAAAAAATTGACCTTGGGAGGCCATAGTTCGGGAAGGATCTTTCCATTGGCGTGGATAAGTCTAGGAGGACAGATACCGGTGCTAAGACCTCTTCTTCCTACAAACCTATCCACACCTACCACACGTACACACACACACACACACACACACACACACACACACGAGACGGGATGTATGAGCTCGTAATCAAGATAATCGCGGGAAAATATCTGTGCGGTTAAAACAAAAGAAGCCATACTATAGACGAGGAAGCAGGCAATTCATTAAAGAAAGAAAAAAAAAAACTGAAACTGAAACGAACAAAGAAAATAAATTGCCTACCCTGACGAAGATACAAGCATTAATTTCAGTATCTTTACTCCATTGCTGAGAGAGAGAGAGAGAGAGAGAGAGAGAGAGAGAGAGACCTTACCTTACAGACCTTGACAAAAAAATTCTTGGGGGGGGGGGGGACGGGGTTGCCTCCCCAGGGTCCCTCAGTGTGAGGCACCTCTAATGTCTACCAGAGAGTTGCTAGTACATCTTCCGGTATATTTTGCATCTTCCAATCTTGGATGGTCTGGGATGCAGTTTAGATATTTGTCGAGCTTATTCTTAAACACATCTACGCTCACTCCTGATATATTCCTCAGATGAGCTGGCAACGCATTGAATAGACGCTGCATTATCGATGCTGGTGCGTAGTGGATTAATGTTCTGTGTGCTTTCCTTATTTTTCCTGGTATAGTTTTGGGCACTATTAATCTACCTCTGCTTGCTCTTTCTGATATTTTTAGTTCCATGATATTTTCTGCTATTCCTTCTATCTGTTTCCATGCCTGAATTATCATGTAGCGTTCTCTTCTCCTTTCTAGACTATATAATTTTAAGAATTGTAGTCTTTCCCAGTAGTCTAGGTCCTTAACTTCTTCTATTCTAGCTGTAAAGGACCTTTGTACACTCTCTATTTGTGCAATATCCTTTTGATAGTGTGGGTACCATATCATATTGCAATATTCAAGTGGACTACGAACATATGTTTTATAAAGCATAATCAATGTGTTCAGCTTTTCTGTTTTGAAGTGCCGTAACAACATTCCCATTTTTGCTTTACATTTTGCCAACAGAGTTGCTATTTGATCATTGCATAACATGTTCCTATTCATCATCACACCAAGGTCTTTAACTGCTTCCTTATTTGTGATGGTCTCATTATTAGGTCCCTTATATGCATATAGCTTTCTTTCTCTGTCTCCATAATTTATTTTTGATTCAAATTTATCAGTTAAATACCATCCTATTTACCTCTGCCCAATCAAATACTTTGTTAAGGTCTCTTTGTAGAGCGTTCCTATCTTCATCACAAGTAATTTCTCTACTTATTCTTGTGTCATCTGCGAAACTACTCACTACCGAATCCTTAACATTATTGTCTATGTCTTCAATCATAATAACAAACAGTATTGCAGCTAACACCGTACCTTGCGGCACACCGGATATTACCTTGGCTTCATCCGATTTCTCGTCGTTTGCAATAACTATCTGTTTTTCTGTTGTGTAAAATTCTTTTAACCATCTTCCTACTTTATCCACGATATTGTGTTTTCTAATTTTCTTCGCTAATATATTATGGTCTACTTTATCAAAAGCTTTTGCAAAGTCTAAATAAACCACATCTGTTTCATTTCCACTTTTCATATTTTTGAATATGTTCTCACGGTGGACTAACAGTTGGGTTTGTGTACTTTTTCCGGGTACGAAACCATGTTGTCCTTTATTAAACAAATTATTTTTTATTAAATGTTTCATAATATTTTTCTTCATTACTCTTTCATACACTTTCATAATATGTGATGTTAGACTCACAGGCCTATAATTACTTGCCTCTAGTCTTGATCCACTTTTGAAAGTAGGGGTAATAATGCCAATTTGTGTCATCATAAATCTTGCCTGTATCTACACTTTGTCTTAATAATATTGCAAGTGGCTTTGCGATAGAATGAACTACTTTCTTTAACAAAATAGCAGGAATTCCATCAGGCCCTGCAGCAGCTCCATTTTTAATTTCATTAATAGCCTGCACAATATCAGCTTCATTAATATCTATGTCAGCTAAATATTCACTATTTTCATCCCTTACTTCTATATCATTATCTTCATTATCTATTCTAGGGGTGAATTCTCTCTATATCGTTCTGCCAGTATGTTGCAAATTTCCTTTTTTTTTTTCATTCGTTAATCCTCCCTTCAATTCTCAGAGGCCTATTTCTATTCTTCTTTTATTCATCTTCTTCGCATATGAGTATAATAGTTTGGGGTTTTGCTTGATATTTTAATAGGGTTTTTTCTTCCAAGTCCCGTTTTTCATTTTCTTTTGATTGTATAATCTTTTGTTCTGCATTTTCTATCTTACTTTTTAGTTCTATAACTTTCCATGCATTTTTTTCTTTTGCAAGACCTTTTTTCCACTTTCTGATTTTCTGGAACAAGATCCTTCTGTCTCTTGGTATGCATGAATGATGTTTACTTTTCTTCTTCGGTATATATTTTTCCACTATTTTCTCCAATATTTTATATAATATCTCCGTATTTACCCTTATGCATCACTTACGAAAATGTTATCCCAATCTTTGTTTAATTCTTCATTAATTTCTGACCATTTTATATTTTTACTGTAGAAGTTGTATTTTCCATATCCTTCCCACTTTTTCATTTCTTGCTTATCTCTATTTTCACTTGCTTTGGAATGAACTGTTAATTCTATGACATTATGGTCTGAAATACTCGCATTATAAACTATTATTTCTTTAACATAATTCATCTCGTTCACAAATACTAGGTCTAAAATATTTTCCTTTCTTGTTGGCAGGTGATTTATTTGTTGAATGTTGTATTCTAGTAGCATATCTAATAGCTTTTCAAATTGCCTCTTATCTTCTGCACTACTATTACTCTCTTTTTTATATGTATAAGTACAACCACAATCTCCTATTCGTTCTTTCCATTCTACGAAAGGAAAGTTGAAGTCACCAGATAGGAGAATAGTCCAGTCCTTGTGATTTCTACATATATCATCCAATTTTTCAATTATTAAGTCAAACTCTTTAGTATTAGGAGGTCGATATATTACTATGTTCATCAATTTTTCAGATTCAAATTCTACCGCTATTAGTTCACATTCTGAGTTACTATATTTCTCATATATTTTTCCTTGTTTTTTGTCTTTCCCATATATTGCGGTTCCCCTTGATTCCTATTTTTTCTATCTGATCTATAAGTTTGGAACCCTTTTTATTTGATCATCATTCCCAGTCTCTTGGGAATACCAGGTTTCACTTATGTTCATTATATCTATTTTCTTTTCATTGGGTTAGTTCTTCTAATACTCTATTTTTCTTTTTGAGTTACTCGTAACTAAACCCTGCGCATTCATCACTATGATGGTTTGCATGTTTTCTCCTTCATTTAATACTGGTAGTAATAAGGATTTTCCCATGTCTCTTTCCTGTTCTGGTATGTTGTTCTTTTTTTCATTTCCAGAAATTCTGACATTAAAAAATCCAACTTTTCCATAATATTTGATCTTCCTTCATCATAATTATTCATTTTGTGTCTGAATCTGCAATTTTCTCCGTTTCTGCAATATCCTCTTGCATAATAAATACAGTTATTATCTCTTGAGTAGAATTTCGGAGCTGATGCTTTGAAATTTTTTGCTGACACCTCTGCATATCTCATTGGTGGTTTGCTTTTCTCTTTTACCTGATATTCTTGATTTCTCTCTTATTTGTTTCTTTCTTATTTTGGATTTTATTACTTGGTTGGTTATTTATTTGATTATGATTCATGGCTACAGGGTGCATATATTTGCATTTTTTGTCGAACTTACATCCTTTTCCTTCTTTTTAGGTTTTTAAACATATTTTTGGATGCAGATCTCTGCAATCATCCCCATATCCATCTAAGTATGCACATTTACCATATATTTCATAGTTTTGACATATCTTAGGATGTTTGTAGTAACATCTTTCTCCAAATCTGCAATTCCCTCTTTTCAAAAGGTTGCAGATTTTGTCTTTCTTGTCTATTTTTTCCTCTTTCCCGTCATTGTATAGATCTGGGTAGAGCCTCTTCGGGATTTGCTTTTCTGTTGTCATATCGTAATTTATTTCTTCATAGGTATGCTGCTTTATTGCCTCATATGTAGTATCAATGAGTATCTCTGCATCCATACTTTTATCTTGTTCTTTGTTTTCCTTATTTTTTTCTGTCATTTCATTTTTGTTTACTTCTCTTCCGTTTTCCTCTTCTTCTTTTTCTTCTTCTTCTTCCTCTTCCTCTTCTTCTTCATCCTCAACTATTTGTACATTCAATCTTGATTTAATAACATTGTCTATCCATGATAGACATGTTGAACAAAAAATTCTTGTATCTTTTCTCAAATCTTGTATTACCTCAGCACACTGTGGATGGGTCGGAATGTTGCATGCAGCACATTTTCTGATTAGGTTTTGTGGATTGACTATGCTATACCAAACCTTACACAGTTTGCATGCTTTTGGCATTCTTTTTCCTAATGCATCAATTAGGATATTTACAAGATTCACCTTATTCATTTTCTTTGTCGGAATATGTTGGTTTATGTATATTTTCTTTATGAGTCTCTTGACCACTTGGATTTTATTTGGAACTTCTTCAATTATTTTCAAGATGTTTTCATTAGATTTGTTCCAGTTTGAAGGATTATATCCTTCTAATATATCTATGAATGCTTTTGTATCTTTTTGGTTAGGACTGTTGCTGATTTCATAGATGAGAAATGCCAGTTCCCTTCCTGCTACCTCATCGTATTGCGAATCTGCTAAACACGCCAAAATTACGCCACCTCTTCCCCCAGTGGAACTTACTGCCATCTTGTTCTGATTTATAGTATTACACTGATAAACTAACTTAGAAGACGCTTTATCCTACTATTTTCACACTAATCTTATCACCGATAGTTCACGAACACTTCTAGATATTTCTCAAATTCTAGTCGTATGTTAAACTTGTGATATCTGTTGATTAATCTGACTTCACGCGGGTACGTCTCACCAAGCAAGATGGCTACTACGAGAGAGAGAGAGAGAGAGAGAGAGAGAGATTTCTTTGTCCTCAATGTAATTACCAGATTACTGTTAGAACCAACCGCAAAATGGGCATTTTGAACCAAGTTACAACGGTTGGGTGTGACTCTCGGGCTAGAATCATATACAAGACCTTCAAGATCCGAGGTCTTCGATCATCAGGTCCAGGGTCCACTGCTACAGGATCATGTCCTGACGAGGCCAGGTAGCAGAGGAGTTTTGCATTATTTCTTATCAAGCAAAGACTATAATTTTGACAAGCATACATAAACAGCGTAGGTACTGCGCATACTCTCTCTCCCTCTGTGTGTGTGTGTATATATATATATATATATATATATATATATATATATATATATATATTATATATATGTATATAATATATATATATATATATATAGTTATATATATATATATTCATATATATATATATATAGATATATATATATATATATATTATAATTTGGAAGATATTATTATTATGTTCATATTAGGAACCCAAGAATCCCTATTCTCTCATCAAACTTTGACACGAAATCACTAGGCCAATTGAGCCTTATCATTGACCGAAAAGTATACTTATACTCCGGCGTCGTTCAAATGTTTATGGCGATTAATCTAATCCAAGTAAAATATATTGTAACCGTAGCTACCTGGCACCAGGAAGGGAAGACTAGAATCGAGTATTTTTAATCTGGACATTGGGAAGATAGGCCTATAAAGAATGCTAAATGAGCATTCTTGAGATAGTGAGGTTTCCGCATTCCGGTGTGAGCGTACGCCCAACAAATCCACCGATAGAGAAACATGAACGAGAAAAGAGCGTTCTATAAGAAAAGAACGGTCTGTTATGAGCAGTAAATACTCCGCACAGTTGGAGAAGGAAACCGTATACCACCATTTAGAAAATGCGGTGGTGCTCCTGAGGTAAGAAGGTGGCATAGCATCATTCTAACACTCTTGCGCAAGGTGATGCTCACTTTCTAGTCCCTGTTACGTCCTTATATGGCGATGAACGTTAATGGGGAATTATGTCAATGGATGGCGTTGATTCTTTTTTTATTCTTTCTAAACGAATACGTAATATTGCACTGCTAAACATTGTGTATGGAAAACATTAGTAATGAGGATACTAGTACGGGCACTTTGGTGTTTGTTCCAGAGAGAGAGAGAGAGTGAGAAAATTTCCGTTGCATGACTGCTTTTACGGCACATCGACGCACACGTACGTAATCTCATGAAGACGCTGGTGGTCACTGCCATTCATTTCTCACGTGATATCGACGGGAAGCTGGCCGCCAAAACCGCGCAAAATATGGAGTGGCCTCTCCACCATAGACTTGATAATATGACGTAACAGAATATAACATACGCGACGAAGATACTTTTACGCGCGTCAGAGCTACCGTCTTTAGACTTATAACAGACATATTTTGATCGTTCTTGTACCTTTTTCGAAGTACTATCGATCTTCGCTTGAAAATTGGGTAAACATGAGTCTAACTTCGTCGTTCACAAAAGAAGAAGAAGAAGAAGAAGAAGAAGAAGAAGAAGAAGAAGAAGAATGACTCTGCAATAGTTCTAGAGAGGTCTGCCTCTTGTCTGGAGGAGAAAATATGTATTATTATTCGTACTTCTTTCATTATACACGTAAATAAATAAGGGGTACAATGAAATAATGGACAATAAACGATGAAGGCTTCAAGCCAAGTACACGATAATGAAAATGAAGGGAAATAAAAAATTATAAAAAAATGAAAATGATTACCAAGCATTTTTATTTCTATTGTGATTTCATACCGAACATAAAAAGACATCAGTTATTCCCCCCAGGGGAGGAAACCGGTATTTAACAAAAAACAAAAGTATCAATTGATTATAAAAGCTGCGTTAAAAATAGTCTTGGAGAGAGAGAGAGAGAGAGAGAGAGAGAGAGAGAGAGAGAGAGAGAGAGAGGGAGAAGCTATATGATTCAATTGCACAACCATGATTTTATTCAGAGTTAAATTTAGAGGGAAAATAATAATGATATTAGTCACATATGTATAATATATATATATATATATATATATATATATATATATATATATATATATACATATATATATATGATAAAGAGAGAGAGAGAGAGAGAGAGAGAGAGAGAGAGAGATACACCATTCAACTCACGACCTAACCAACAGAGGCACACCGAGATCTATATATATATATATATATATATATATATATATATATATATATATATATATATATATATATATATATATATATATATATATAATATATATCTAATAAAAGGAGCCCATAAAAACACCAAAATGTGAGAGAAAAGTACTATATTTCAGAGACTGCTGTCTCTCTCTTCAGGTATATGAAGACTCATATACCTGAAGAGAGAGACAGCAGTCTCTGAAATATAGTACTTTTCTCTCTACATTTTGGTGTTTTTATGGGCTCCTTTTATTAGATGGAATTCTGTTGTTACAGAACATTTTACCAGTCATATATATATATATATATATATATATATATATATATATATATATATTATATATATATCCCTTGGCCTAAGGTGTTCCAAACCCACTCGGGAATCGAACCCGTGACTCGTAACCGAAGTAACGGACGAAAATAATTAAGACCACGAAGAATAAAAAAGGGAAAATTGATTAGTGGTTCCTTCTTAAAAATTCAGTCGTGAAATGGCCTCACTTTTCAATTTGACAAAAAAAAAAAAAAAAAGAAAGAGAGAGAAAAAAAAAAACACCACAGCAAGACTTGTTTCATTAACCGTTTCTTTAACCGGTCTGTCGCCCCGCAGTCACGACTTGTCGGGATATTTTTATCTACAGAGAGAGAGAGAGAGAGAGAGAGAGAAGAGAGAGAGAGTTTTGAGAGGGGGGGGGGGGGTTCTCTCAAAGAATCGATTGTCAGCGTGGTAATCACTCAGTGGTTTTGGCGCAAGAAAATCAAGAGACAATGTTTGCCTCGTCAGTAGAATTAATGATTAGCCATATAACTCTTGCGTGAATTTTAACGTCTGTTTAATGGTAATACAGAACTATTTCCTATATAACCGCAGTCACTCACGACACTGATCTGAATAGTAAAACAAGCGGCGTTATAGTAAGTAAAAGTGAATATATAAGTCAGTAATATATGGAAATTTGATCGACATTTGATCAATAATGTATGATAATTTAAAACGCAAATTCAGTCTTGCAGTAAACTCAGCTTCGTTCTTAGTCGTAATTTGTGTCGTCAATAAACAAAAAATAAATAAATAAAATAAAACGTGAGAGGAACAGAATAAAAATTTTACCGTCCTGGCGAAATTGGGAACATTCAAAATACCCCGTAGAAAAAAAACAGGAGGAGGAGAGAGAGAGAGAGAGAGAGAGAGAGAGAGAGAGAGAGAGAGAGAGAGAGAGAGAGGAAATTTTTCCTCCTAAGGCAATTACACCTTTACAAAAGATACTCGTAAATTCCATCAGTTACATCACCTAACTGCAAATCTATTCTAGCCAACAAAGATGCAAAGCAAATTAAGTTCGCGAAGTTGATTGATGTTCTAAAGTTTCCCAACATCGTTAACGGCGTCTACATCAACATCCACTACCCCTCCCCTTCTCCCGGCTCCTCCCCTCCCCCCACAAAAAAAAAAAAACACACCGAAATACATCAACATTTATCTTTCATTGCGTAACAAAGCATCACGCATCATCGTTTTGCAAGGAGATTTGCAAGTAATTCCCCCAATAACCTATCGTCGTATTGCAAGATTGCCTTTTTTTTTTTATTCGTATGAAACTTCTTATTCACTTTCCATTACGCCTCTCTTTTGTTGATGTTTATGATGCTGGTTGAGGCGAAGCAATTTTAAGAGAGAGAGAGAGAGAGAGAGAGAGAGAGAATGATTATAAAGTTGGTGACGATAATGATGTGGAAAATAAGTTAATGAATAAATACTACCACAACAACAACAACAAATAATAATAATAATAATAATAATAATAATAATAATAATAATAATAATAATAATAACTCAGTGCAACCGACAACGGAAACAAGGAACAAAAGAAATAAAGAAAGCCTTAGATACAGCGGGCAATAGTGCAAGGTGATATTTGGTTGTTTTGTTGCCTGATTCAAACATGCCCATGCCCAAGAGGGTATAACGACCTATACTTTCACTCTTAAAAAAAAGAATAAAAAAATAGGCAGTAAAAAATGGTGGGAGCGGAAAGATTTTAAAATTTTTTTGCATTTTTTATTTATTTCTTTTATTTTCGGGATTTTTTCCAGGGCGTGACGGGTATTTGGCAGAAGTTTAAACGCTCGCATAATAATAATAATAATAATAATATAATAATAATAATAATAATAATAATAATCAATAATAATAATAATAATGTGTACAGTCTGTTCTTGGATGAATGATAATAATAATAATAATGATAATAATAATAATAATAATATACTTAGGAAGCAGACCCTCTCTCAAGCATACTTTATTAAAAGTAATGGCTACTTCAGCAGCATTACACTTGTAGAGATTATTCTCTATTTTCCGAAGAATCTCTACAAGTGTAATGCTGCTGAAGTAGCCATTACTTTTAATAATAATAATAATAATAATAATAATAATAATAATAATAATAATAATAATAATAATAATAATAATAATAATAATAATAATATGATGTGCAGTCTGTTCATTGGATGAGTAATCTTATTAAATGATAATAATAATAATAATAATAATAATAATAATAATAATAATAATAATAATAATAATAATAATAATAATAATAATAATAATCTGTCTCAGACATTTCTTTTGCCAGGCCAGACAGTTTCAGGTCCACCCAAAACAAATTTAGATTTAAATTCAAATTCAAATTCAAATTTGGGACAACAGTGTTCACACAGGTGAGAGATCAAATTAGCAAAAGGGCACGATCTCCCTAAACCTTACCCGCGCAACTGGAGAATAAAGGAAAAAGACAAAGACAGAAAACCTGTTTTGCAAAATATTTTCACTTTTACATTTTCCCGCTTCATTATTCTATTATTATTTCCACTATACTGGGTATATATACTTTCAAGGAAGAGTGGGTATCTGAGGTCCTGTCCTGACTGGGAGGCAAGGGAGTATATTTATAATATTTTCTCTCTGTATTTTGGCGTTTTCATGGTCTCCTTTTGTCAGATTTATGGATACATTCAATTCACTCGACATCAAGTAGCTATCTAGATAATTCTATTTATTCTTATGCTCTAAAATGCTTTATAAATACATTCACTTCACTCGTCATCAAGTAAATATCTATCTTGATAATTTCCTTTATTGTTTGCTCTACAAATACTTCGGGAAATGCTGAGATGCTACCAAATAAACTTTAACTTGACATAACCTAACCTAAATTTCCATCATATCTAGTATATGTACAACGCTGAAATGCCATCAGTTTTAACTTGACCTAACCTAACCTGGGTATACATTATGTCCGAACTATTTCAAACGTCGAAATGCCGTCAAATAAATTTTAACTTGACCTAAGCTAACCTAACCTGGGTGTACATTATATATTAGGAATATTTCAAGTAAAGAAATGCTAGCAACCACACCTTAAATCTTAACCTAACCTACGAATAAATTATATTCGGATAATTTCAAACACTTAAAAATGCCATCAAATAAACCTTAACTTAACCTAGGTGTAGAGCTTACATTATGTCTGGAATATTTCAATCTGTAATGCTGTGCATCACAAGCCACTTAGTACGCACACCACTGTACGTACAAGTAGGTACGACGGCAAGATGGTATAATCGCTCGAGGAGCTGAGAAAGCAAAAGTCATTGTTGAGCCACAGACACAAGAGAGTTAATCATAACGTATACTGTGTATTTATTAGTGCGGGAAACCAAATCACTTCTAAACCTGGCGAAGAACTTTGGTCTAAAACTGCCACAAGACATATAACTGAAAGATGGAGAATCGCAATAATCACTTATATTTCGATTGTTGTCTATCGTAAACGGCAGCCATTCACCATTGCAAAGAAAAACCTCTATTTCCCGCTGATGGAATACCACAAACGTTCGGTAGTCCAACTTTCCTCCGATCCATCAAGATTTATGAAGATCTGATCACTTCCGGCGTGTCTCGAGCCACGTGACGTCACAGAATGCGGTTGGCTATAGCAGCTCAGATTTCGAGGATTACCGATGTAACAGTGATCTTAGTGCAACGTAAGTCATTGGAAACATCCCGTAACGATTGCGTTCAACTGGTTTTATTTCCGCTAAATTGTTTTCTTTTCCAGCTGCAGGTAAATTTAGTGTTAAACAAAGAGATTGGTTTCTTCAAAGACCGCAACTCTGCTCCAGAAAGCTGTCCTTTATTTATTTATATATATATATATATATAATATATATATATATATATATATATATATTATATATATTCTCTTTACATTTCGTGGTCCGTTTATGGAAATGAAAGTGATCCTACCTCACCACGTTTTCTCTAGAAAATAAATAAATAAATAAACAAATAAATAAATAAGTGATGGTGCTCCAGCGTTCGTATGAAAACAGCTGGTTTCTGTCTAAGAGAAATCCTTTAATCGTCTTCACCTTCTGATAATTACCTTCGACGAGAGATCGCTAAGAGACCACAGGCTTCCAGCATCTGTTAAGGAACGTATTGTGCAACAAGAATGCAATTGAAAGGATGAGCAAATATACAGGTAAGAAATCAGCCTTCAAAATGGACGGGGGAAAATCTTTTATGGTACTATTAAAAGTTTTGCGGAATCCAGAGATGAAAGGAAGACGACGCGTTGACCTATACTGCAACATCCAGGGTTTTCCAGCAACCAATACGACGCACGATTATAGTTGAGAAAAACCTGAGGAATGTTTACTTTCAAGGCAGACGGTGTGCAACGTAATCATCACCACGCACATAAAATACAATAGAGATTGTGAGAAAAAGTTA
>NC_087204.1:106069572-106099572 GCF_015104395.2 Macrobrachium nipponense
GTATATTTGTATATTTTTATAATAACAGTAACAAGAGATTTTCCAAAATACAGATATGCATATGTATATGCATATTGTACCTCGGAAATGTGTTGGGAATAACACGGAAGCGCTTGGTAGGTACTCCTTTCTTTTGTTTTTCCTGTGGCTTTGGCTGCATGCATATATATATATATATATATATATATATATATATATATATATATTATATATATACGTATATATATATATATAACATATATATACATATATATACATATATCTATATATTCTATATCTATCTATCTATATATATATAGATATATATATATATTATATATATATATATATATATATATCGGGGAAGATAAGCTAAAAGTGTAATGTTTCTCTAAGAAGCTGATGACGCTTCTAGTACCTCATCTTTCTCAGATCTCAATGTTACTGTTTGTAGTGACGATGCGCGAAGGATCACGTGCGCCCAGGGACAAGGACAGCAAGCAAGCAAGCAAGGAAGCGACTATAATGCTAGCGGGATTCAGACAAATATTCTAAAAGCCCTGCCAATGGGATCAGAGTGGTCATGCATATCATTATTACTGACATGCAAAGACATCCCTGATCGCTCAGGTTGGGAGTTGGACTATATACAGAATTTAGGACAAAGGACAAGCGCTGGGACCTTGAGAGGTCGTTCAGCGCCGGAAGGGGAATTGGCGGTAAAAAAAAGTTCTAAAGGTGTGACAGTCCGAAATCTTCGCAGGTACTCTTAATCCGGTAGAAATTTACATAAAAAAATGGCCTAACCCAAACATTTTATATAACAGAAAAGAAAAATTTCTGCAGAGAACCCTTCGTCTGGGTGTCTTTGAACACCGAAACAAATTCAACTAAAATCAACCTTGGGGAAACCTGCTTTTTTTTTAGTCCAAAAAACCAAAATAGCCGCTAAATTTACCTAAATGATAAACGTTATGTACTGGTCGGCGCCAAGTATCAGAATTCAAGCTCAATAATTGGTAACCACGTTTGTTTGTATGGTGTTTTTAAGTTGCATGGAACCAGTGGTTATTCAGCAACAGAACCAACGCCTTAACGTGACTTCCGAACCACGTCGAGAGTGAACTTATATCATCAGAAATACACATCTCTCACTCATCAATGGAATGTCCGAGAATCGAACTCGCGGCCACCGAAGTGGCAGGCCAAGACCATACCGATCATCACGCCACTGAGGCGCTCAACATGTTTGAGATGGTTTATTTTAAGTGCATAAAGATCCTATGAAGACGACCCAGTATTCGCACACTTACTAGTATCACCACAAGTCTAATGGTCTGTAACACTTATCAGACCTGTTAACACCCTGACTATAATACTTTATAAACAAATTTCTTCAGGATGAAATGGAAATGTATTTAAAAAAGGGAATAAAATGGAGAATCCCATATGGAAAATATCATTTGAGCTGGTATACGACTCCACACTTGAGGAACATGCTGAAAGTCCAACTGATCACTCCTTGCTATATATATCCACATATTGGTGCATGTCCTCATAGCTTATATTGTCATCCTTTTGTTTGCACATCCCAGGTTAATACTGTGTGTGTTTCACCTTGTTCTGGGTTGTGGCAACAGCATGTCAAGGTTGATGTGAAAATGACTCAATATAGCTTGGTAATCTATGTGCCTTTGTATATATACTGAATGATCATTGTAATTCATGAATCCAGATGGTATGCATGTACAGTTGCTGCTGAATCATATTGTACAGTCATTGAAATTTAGAATTATGTTAAAATTGCATGGATGGTGCACAGCTTTTAACACCTAGTAAACAGGAACTTCAAAAAGCTTACAGAGGTATCCAGTGCACGCGAAGATGGTTTACTTGGAAACTGGCATCCTGAGGATCAATTGCCAATTCGTGATAGGTGTTACAAGAGTTACAGAGCCTCTTAAAATATTGCTAAAGCCAAGAAGATTCATCACTAGGAAGGAAGAGATTCGCTTGTGCCCTTCTCCCTGAGGTCTTGTGTGAAACTATATGACTATCAGACACATTGTCTAATTTTTGCAGGGGAGCAAATATATTGCAGTGTGAAAACAGACCCAAACTATACTTGAGTGCTTCCAAGAGACTGATAACAATGTTTAGAATCCACTTAATCCCATACTTTCATCTGACAGACACTTCTGCCACAGAACTCAAAAGTTTCAGGTCTTGAAACCTGACAATGGTATTTTCCCCCTGGAACTTTGAACCCTTTTATCAAAGTATACATTTCTGCTATAAGACAGCAATATCACTACCAATTCATGACGTTCTGTCGAAAACTTTGATGCATGTTGCAAGTTCAATTACTGGTATGACTGAGAAACAGTAAATATAGAGATTTCAGTTGAGCTTGTCTTTTTTTTTATTTTACCTCATGCTGAACTCTGTCTCATAGTGTTTATTTTGCTCATTATCATAATCATAGCTTGACAGCAAGGATTCTCTTTTATGATGTTGTGCTTCATGGTGTACTAAATACTGTGTGTGTTGTTCTTGTTTCACAAAAAGGATAAACACTTCATTATTATCATCACGAAAAGTAAGACATGTGTATATAATTTTTACTATGCCGATGGCCTTTATTTTGCGTTCAAAGGAGATGTTTTTGAACCCAATAAATGGTCCTTTACATGTCTCTGTACTAGTTTGTTGGTTATTTGTTCTCAGAAATTGATAGTTACGGAATAATATCATTACACAATGCTAGAAATTCCTTACTGTCCTGACGAGACGACCATTTTGGATTTTGGCCTTGAAAACATTTCCCCGAGGTCGATTTTGGTCGAATATTTTTTTTTTTTTTACACATTGGCATCAAAGCGAAGAGTTTAGGAAAAAACCCTGTTATCCAAAATGTCTGGGTCCATGTAAAAAAAAAATGTCAGGGACCATGTCAACTAAAAAAAAAAAAAAAAAAAATCTGTTATCCAAAATGTCTGGGTCGATGTCTGAAAAAAAATCTGTTATCCATATCCACAACGTCTGGGTCCATATAAAAAAAAAAAAATTCCAAAATGCCCGGGTCCATGTAAAAAAAAAAATAAATAACATAAAGAAAATAAACAACTGTTATCCAAAATGTCTTGGTCCGCGTCAGTTTCTACTGGACTGTAATGCATACCATTACTGACATGCAAAGGCATCCCTCATTGCTCAAGTTGGGAGCTGGAACATATAGAATTTAGGCCAAAGGACAAGCGCTGGGACCTTGAGAGGTCGGTCAGCGCCGGAAGGGGAACTTGTGGTAAAAAGTTGTAAAGGTGGGTTGTGGAACAAATGTTATTTGAAGGTTAAGGTAAATGAGGTGGAAGACAAAGAACAGTAAAAACAAAGAAAATGGAAGGGGTTGCAGAGAACTTTGAGTACCAAGTAATGCCTACAGCGCACTGCATGAGATGCACTGACGCCACTAAGCCTCTCTACGGGGCTGATCGCTGAAGCCCAACGCTATATCATAATTTGAAGAAGCCGTCTTTTCGGGGCCAATCAGGCAGTGGTACAAAGAATGACTTGTTTGTTTGTTTGTTTGAATGGTGTTTTTCCGTTGCATGGAACCAGTGGTTATTCAGCAACGGGACCAACGGCTTTACGCGACTTCCAAACCACGTCGAGAGTGAACTTCTATCACCCGAAATACACATATCTCACCCATCAATGGAACGCCCGAGAATCGAACTCGCGGCCACCGAGGTGGCAGGCCAAGACCATACCGATCACGCTACTGAGGCGCTGGTACAAAGAATGAGAATTTGGGAACCACAGAGACTCTGAAACATTTTACCCTGAAGATACGAGAGAAACCAACACTTCTATAAATTTGGTTCCGATATCTTCCTTGACATTACTTTAGTTATCTAAATTATCGTAAAGAAAAACAACCCTTTTAATCTACAAGTCTTCAAGTATCGTTAACAACCTCTGATGATCTTCTAATTTCATCTACTCCGGAAGAAGGTGCCATTCAAGTTATCGAGTAATACTGCTATTAAAGGTCACTTAAATGTTATAGCATAACTGTTTTTATATATCTCGGACATTTGAAAGCAATCTGTTTTTCATTAAACGTCCTGTGATTAAAGGCAGGCAATGAATCGTGGTATGTTGCGTTATAAAATCTTGTGGGTTGTGAGTGTTGATGGACAACGCAAAAATATAAAATAAAAAAATTAATCAAGAAACCAATAAAAAAAAATCCAAAACAGCCAATCGTATTACAATATTTTCATCATTATACCTCCAGGATTGTGAGTGTTGATGGACAACGCTAATATAAAATAAAAATTCCAAAACATTCATGCGTATTACAATATTTCTGGATTGTGAGTGGTCCTAGACAAGGAAATTAACATCTTACGTATTGTGAGTGTTGATGGACAACGCATAAAAAAAGAAAATAATCAATAAAAAAATCTCCAAGACACTCAAGCGTATTACAATATTTACATCATTATACCTCCTGACAACGCAAAAAAAGAAGACGAACAAAAAAAAAAAAAAAAAAAACGCACAAGCGTATTAGAATATTTCTATTACTATACCTTCTGGAATGTGAGCGCTGTTGGACAATATTAAGAAAACTAAATTAAATATAAATAAGATCAAATAAATAAACAAAAACACCAAACTCCTAGGACACTTAGCCGAGTAATCAAGTACCATCGAATGACAATGACTATCCACGTGATAATAAGTACCAAGGAACACCTTTTTATTTTTATTTCTATTTTTTACGCTCGATTTCCTCCGAATGCTTTCGGCAACCCTGAGGATAAAAAATGGTTTCCTTTCTATCCTCATCTCAAGGATGAGGTCTTATGAAACCCCTGTACGTAATCAGTTACGTAGAGACTTTGATATCTCTTGTTGCTGTTATTATCATTACTAGCAAACATATGTATCCAGATATTATGTATGATAAATTCGTCAAGTGACTAAAGTCTACGGACATAATCACCCCCATTTCACTGGCAGAAACAGGTCCTCGTTCAGGGAATCCCTTCTCACCCCGGGGTTGGGCGGTAGGATGAAGCCCCAATATAAACCATCTTAGGGGTCTCAACTATAATCCTGCCAAGTTTCACGACCCATCGGACCAGCCGTTTGGCCGTGATGAATTGAAGACGACGGCGGACAGACATAACGCCCATTATAGTAAGATTATTACACAGAAGATGAACTCTACTTATGTGGAACAATTCCACAAAGGGACACTGACTTGAAATTCGTTAAGCTTTCAATGAATATGGCGTTCATTAAGAAAAAGGAAATCTGTTATAAAACATCTCGCATAGATTAATTATTATTATTATTATTATTATTATTATTATTATTATTATTATTATTATTATTATTATTATTACTGGTATCACTAAATCACTTTCCCATTCACAGGGGAGGTAGATCTAGGAGGGTTGGGGGTGGGGGTGGTGGGCTGATAACCTTCTGGTTCTCACGATATGTTACTGGATGAACTTGCAAGCAAGCAGTCTGCTTGATTCCTACCGGAACCGGCTAAGTACCACGTCACAATACAACGGGCAGGCAACCTATTATTATTGTTATTATTGAGAGGTAGTATGTGGGCATGCATAAATGCCAAGTATGAAACGAGGTTATTGGGAAATCGAGTATGAATGACATCATACTTACATATTCAAAAAGTAAATTACATCACACTCTCATACCAGCGGCAGTATGAGAGCTGGTCCCTTAATACATTTGTTGCAAATGCTTTCCTTTCTACTCTGACATTCACCTACAACCCCCTCCCCTCTCTTCCCCTAACCACCCCGCCTCACTCTTATGCTATCAAGATGGAAGCTCGAGGGGGGGGGGGGGGGGGGGGTGGGGGGGGGGGGGCACTCAGCATAAAAGAAACATGACTTTGCAATGAACGAGGGCAAAAAAAAAAAAAAAAAAAAAAAAAAAACTCGACGTTGGGATGGTGAAAGTGCTATGGAAACGTCTCTGCACATACCTGATGAGATGTTGTACTATATATGTAGAGAGTGCGATCGCGCATTATTGCCCGGACCCAAATGGCCTTTGGCATAATAATGATTAGACTCGTGATGGGAAGAATGCTGGTACGTAAATCACACAGGCCGACAGAAATGACAAATAAAACAGTTCTTTGAAAGTGGATTATCTTGTCTGCGTAAGTACATGTGTGCATAAACACACATACACTTGAACAAACACACACACGCATACACAAACGCACTTGCATATGCATACACGCAAGCACACACAATTATGTATACATACACATGCACATACATGCACACACAACACACACAAACACATACACTTACGAATACACAAGCACTTACCCATACATACGAACGCTTACATAAACACATACACACAACTAAGCATACACATATGCAATCTTATTTAAACACACACACACACTTACTCAAACACAAACACTCAATTATGCACACTTACTTAAACACACACACAAACACACTTACACAAACACACACATGCACACACACACTTGAACATAAACACACACATGCATACACACAAGCACACTTACTTAAACACACACTTGTGCATGCACACAAGTACGCTTACTTAAACACACATGCACAAAACACACACTTAAGCATACACATAAGCACACTTACTTAAACACACATGCACACATTTGCACATAAACACACACACTTATGCATACACGCCCCTGTCTAATCGGAGCTTTAGCTAGATCCTCAGTACGGCGACTCATCTGGTATTCAAGGCGAGAATCTGGATTCGACGATGTTTGTGGCCCAACGTCGAAACCAAGGACAAACAAATACTTCGGAGAGAGAGAGAGAGAGAGAGAGAGAGAGAGAGAGAGAGAGAGAGGCCTTTCCCTTGAAGTAATGGTGTGCATCCTTTTTTATTTTTTTATTTTTTACAAGCTTGCTTGCTTGCTCACTTAGTTACTACGCCCTTCGTGGAAAAAAAAAGACAAAAATGATAAAAAATGCATAGGTGGTTCGCCCCTTCACTTTAAACAAAAAAAAAAAAAAAAAAAAAAAAAAAAAAAAGGACGAGAAACAAATAAATACTCTGACCGGAAATGGAATGGATATATGTTATACTTGAGAAATAAAAAGTAACAACGATAGCGGCTTTAATATTCAGGGAATAAAAAATATTAATACAATTAGCTCACACATGAACGAATAGATTCGATACCTTTTAAGAATGATGACTGAAGTCTTTGAAAATAAGAAAAGTCTTTTTTTTAATCTATTTTATTTATTTATTTATTTATTTTTTGGTGGGGAAGGGCAAGGGGGGGGGGGGACAGCTGGGGTGTCGGCGTTAAGTTGAAGACAGCCGAATTGACACTCAGGTATGACTGAAAGTGCTTCGCAAACGAATGTGGCTTTAAACTCAAAATTCTTGAGTCTTTTTGGAAAAATTATTTCTATTTCTCGTCGAACGTGAAAGTGTCAGCATCTTATCGTAAGGTACCAAGCTTTATTTCGCTGTGGATTTAATAATAAAAAACCTGCTGTGGTCAACTTTGAAAAGAAAAAAACAAAGACGTGCAATAAAAACCATCTCATGATTTCACTTTCCCCATCCGTTGATTTTTTTTTTTGGACGGCAAAACTGTCTTTGAAAAATATCGCTGTATCGTTTTTTATATAAAAAATTATATAGAATTAACTTTTACTCTTATTCTTTTGTTTTACTGACAACAAATATCCTAACTGCATTTTGGAATGCCTCTGATTTTGGGCGTGGTCTGCTACTTCCGGGCGTTTAGGACATAATCTGAAGTATTTTCCCTTACCAGGCATTGCTAAGTCGAAATAAACATCTATGTAATATGCTACTTCCGGTCGTCTAAACAGAGCTGAAGTAATCCCCAGGTTATGCATTGCTAGGTCAAGATGCAAATCTATTTAATACGAAAAATGCATATATAATTTCACACCCTCAATGCCAACATGAAACGCGAAATCAATACGCCTGTAAAAAATACGAAACTGATCCTTAAACACCTTACCCGAGAATGTGAGAGCGCACGTGCGAGATCAGCCGGAGGAAGAGAGCGCGACGTCCTACACGACCGACTGCCAAACGAACACTGACGCTACACAAGGACGTCCGACGACGAATGACTTGAGGCATACTACGTAACTCGTACGTAAGCACTCTGGGGCACCAGGTGGGTAAGGAAGGACAAAATTCCAAACGATTTTTTTTAATAGCTTCTCTCGTTTAATCACTCCTCTTTGCTACTACATTAATAGAAATGTTGAGCTACTGGGGCAAATAAGACCTGTTTTAAATAAACAATTCTAAGTCTAACGTATCAATGCCTTACTTATACTATACTAAGGCGAATGTCGATAACATCTGCTCATCATCTGACCTTTAAACGAATCGGGACAAATATAGTCTTTGAAAAGCTCTTGGCAAGAGTACGATGACTTCTATGTATTGACTAAACTTCAACAACATATAACACAGCTTCTCACTATTATCACGTTCTCCTATTTCTGCACAAAATTATAAATCTTTCTCAAATTTATTAAAAAATAATAAAAGAGAAAGGATAAGTTATGTTAAAAAGGATTACGCTTCCGGAACCAGAACACTCGAAATGTCAGAATCCAGTGGCGGATTTAAATTGGGAGGTCGGGGTGGGGGGTTGGCATCTGGTCACGTGAACCCCCTACCCCGTGGATATTAATAATAGAACATTGTTTTCTTTCAATAAATCATTAATAGTAGCAAAAATCTGCTTAGTTAATGATTATTTCAACAATAACAACAAATACTACTACTACTGGTATGTATGTTATATATATATATATAGATATATATATATATATATATATATATATATATATATATATATATATACATATATATTTTATATATATGTATACACACACACACACGCACACACGCCCACCACCCATATACACATATAAATAAAAAATAAATATATATCGATATATCCGCCACACACACATATAATATACATAAATTATATATAATATATCTATATATATACATATATACTATAATATATATATATTATATATATATGACTGGTAAAAATGTTCTCCTGCCTCTCTCTTCAGGTAGGTAATGAATAAGTTACAAAAAAGGCAGTATTTATGACGAGATCCATCCACAGGTAGCCATTTTACTGTCACCCCATGCTGATAATTCCTCTTTGATCTTCTTAAGCGTTGGTTGAAGGAAGATTTTATCTATGATATCTGAATCCCATGCACCCTTTGAGATGTTTAATCAAGGCTGACTATCATCTGGCTTTTAGTACTGACACTTGATGGTAGAAATTATACGTGAGAAATTCCAGTTTATTCTGTGGTGATGGTTATTTATATGGTTAAAAATAACTGAGCTCTGTTGTCCATACCTAACTGACCGTTTATGTTGTATATATGTGTGTATATATATATATGTGTGTGTGTGTGTACGTGTGTGTGTACATTCATATGTAAATGTTGAGATTCGACACTGAACTTTAACCGTCTCTGTGTCGTCACGATTTCATGCAAGCAGGAAGCCCAAGCAAGCAAAGGGTCCTCCCCAAACGAAGATTAGAAAGGACGAAACATAAATACGGTTTAACGAGGAAGAGAATGACACAAAAAAAAAGAAGAGGGCAAACAGTTAGCTAGTAGTTAGTTAACCCAGATAGCGGTACCTGGCATCTCCACGAATTTAACAGGGGCCTGACTGGGATGAGTCTCACGAAGGTCATGCATGCCAGGTAGTGGTGCCTTTAGCAGCAGGAACAAGCAATCAAAGCAGCGCCGCTTAAACTGGTGTATTTCGTTTCTGTAATCAGTTAGGTTGTTACTGTCCTTCGTCGTGATTACGGTACTCACGGAAGTCCGCTGTCAAAATTGACGATGTCTTCGTAAGCGTAAACTAAATGTGTGTGTGTGTATGTGTATTATATATATATATATATATATATATATATATATTATATATATATATATATATATATATATAGATATATTTGATTATATATATATATATATATTATATATATATATATATATATATAGATATATATACGTATATATATTTATACATATATAATTATATTCATTAGATAAATATTATATATATATATATATATATATATATATATAATATATATATATATATATATATATAAACATTCAATTCTGCCACGTCTTTTGGGATGAGGTTGCTAGCCCTACGTGGTCTTTAGCACCCTGGACTGCGTCGTCCTCACCAAGGTTCGATTATCTATCAGGATCACATAATTCACGCTCGAGGCAAAAAAAAAAATAAAAAATAAAAAAATAAAAAAAGAGGGCACAATGGAATTTTGTCTTGCGAATTATCTCCCCCATGATGGAGTGAATGTTGAAAGCTGGTATGTCAGGAAGACGGTGAAATAATGCTTTACAGGACATTGCTTTCGTTCCAGATTTCGTTAGTTTATGCTACTTATTCCCTGGTCACTTGTCTCTCTTCACTCATCTATGGTCTACCTCTCTCTGTCTCTGTCTCTCTCACTCTCTATGTCTACCTCTCTCTGTCTCTCCCTCTCTCACTCTCTGTCTTTAGATTCTAATCTACTATCAGACTTGAGTTTGTTTTTTATTTCTAGCATCATATCATTTGTAATTTTACCTCTCTCTCTCTCTCTCTCTCTCTCTCTCTCTCACTTCAGTCTAATTCTACTAATAGACTTGAGATAATTAGTGTACCTCTAAGAGCTAATGACCTGTAATTTTACTACTTTCTCTCTCTCTCTCTTATTTTTTCTAATTATATTAACAGACTATCCATTCAGCGCAAACTTTCCACTCAAGTAATTGTCCTTGATGCTTGTCCCATGAAAAAGTGCTCAGCCTTGAAACTAACAGGCCTTTTAAAATAATACCCATTAAATTTGACGATTCTGTCGCCTTAACCACAATGAAGTTCGCAGCGCCGCGCTGAATCTAACCCGGCAGATATGAGAGGTGATCTGATTCGCCGAAGAGATTTGTCAAGGTCCAAAGGCGTGTAAAGTCTAACTTTAAACCTTTGATTCCTCTGTTGACGTCTCTGATATACTCCATTCGCCTCTCTGCAGCAATACTGCCGCGGGTCGTCGAAGGTTAAAGGAAACATTAATCTCTGGTATATTTTATTTATACAAAAAAAGATTGCTGAAAAATATGCACTCTCTATCTGCCTGTCACATTATAATGAAGCAGTCTATGGAAATGATAGGATGAACCATCTATCTGACAACACATCGAAATAAAAAAAAAAAAATTTCATCTCAAATTACATACTGTGGATTCATTATACTGACTAGTCTTGGAAGGATATATATATATACTCCTTAGATATGACTTCGATCCACCTTAACCCAGACGATGGTGGAAGGTTTAATGCAGATTTGACTTCCGCCAGCATGGATCCTTGACCTGAGTCAGGTGTGGAATGGCGTAGGAGGCCTGGTGTGAACCTCAGAAGACGGTTCCTAGAAACCGTGAACCCTGTTCAAACTTCGAGTTGTAGTAAGTAACTCTATGTCTCCTGAGATACTGCGAAATCCAAGTCGTCTGTAGCCATAAGAAGTTTCAACTAATTCATATTACCCAGAAATCCAAAATCATCAATGCTCATCAAATATTCAGTATCATTTATGCCACTGTGAACCATAATGTCCATAAACAACCTGAGGTCTTGAAAAAATACAAAAGAAACCATCTAATGTTCTGAAAGTCAAGTCTGATTCTACTTTACTACTTCCTTTGGACCTGTGGACAAGCAATGTGAGTTATTTGCAACTCCAAATCATCTGGAGTCACACCACAAACACTTAATTATCTGTTGTCCGCAAAATACGTTCTATTAAAGCATTAAAGAAACTAAAATATCTTTAGTTTTATGGCATCCCAAATCATCTGCAACCTTAAGAAAATTCTGTTTACCTTTGGATTACAAAATTCGAAAACACGTCATCCACTAAGACATCAAAATTACCCGTTACCCTTAATTAAATACTGAGAAATTCCCTTGGTTCCTCCTCTAAGTTCAACCCCAAAAACAATTCTCTGAGAATTTTGGAAACTAATGAATCGCCTGTGATCCTTCGAAGCTGTCTTCTCTTCCCTGTTACAGTTCCCCAAAAACAATTCTCTGAGAATTTTGGAAACTAATGAATCGCCTGTGATCCTTCGAAGCTGTCTTCTCTTCCCTGTTACCAGTTCCAAACCATCTTTTCTTTCCAGATGTTCCAGACCATCTGTAGTCACTGATAGTTCCAATCTACCTCGGGTTTGTTCAAAACTGGATATTAAATCATATATTAAATCATATGTAGTGCTGAGGTAAAGTTTGGAAGATTTAAATCACCTGTAGTTCTCCTATGATGTTTCAAACTATTTGCTTTCTTGAGAACTTGAAATCACCTGCAATATTTTGAGAAATTCTGAAAATGTCGACAAAGGTGATACTTTGAACCTCAATATAACCTGAAGTCTTCTGAATTTGAGGTAACCTCAAACAATACGAAACGCTGATAACCTCAAAATCAACAGCTGCTCCCAGATAATTAGGGTTATCAGAAATACTCTGAAAACTCGTATTAAAGAGCAGTCATCTTTCAAATGTGTATTCTTCCAAGATCTGAAATGACAAGGTGGCGAATATACAACCAACAGATGCATCAGCTGATGTTACAATGTTCATTTTACATAATTCTATTCGACAGCACAAAAATCAGACTTGTCATAGCCTCTTCATTCTTTTGGTCTTGAAATATCTGCTATAGTGATTCTTAGTAGATCTAACGGTTCAAAATCTTACTCAAAATATTCATCCAGTGGCGTGTTGAGAGAGAGAGAGAGAGAGAGAGAGAGAGAGAGAGAGAGAGAGAATATTTCTTCCCTCAAAACTCAGCCTATTCACCTGCTTAGCTCTACATTTTCCATAGATATAGTACAGTTCCCTTGAGAGAGAGAGAGAGAGAGAGAGAGAGAGAGAGAGAGAGAGAGAGAGAGAGAGAGAGAGAGAGAGAATTTAGGCTCAGGATGAAGAAATAAGTAATGATGACTGAACTTTTCATTTATGGAAATCTTGAAAGGAAAATAATAATTAAAACTAGCGACAAAATCTTCACTAGACTCTGAGGTAAGAAACTTGGACAAAGGGACAACGAAACATCCCATTTCTATGGTTTCCGTTTAGCAACGACATAAATTAGAATTCTATTCGCAAACAAAACTTCATGGGTGTATGATCATCAGTATTTACATAACTATATACAAAACTGCGTTTCATTCATGCTACAATGTTTTCGAACAGAACTTGGGCACATAGGACTATGGTATGATCGTACTATACTCGTAGCTAGTTATTGTGCCGTATACTTATGTAGCACACAGGCCTATGGCATGATCGTGCCTTCTATACGTACGTACATTAGTAAATATACATACAACCATACACACGAACAAACGCTTGTTGACAACTACTAAGCGTCAAATCCTACCTAAAGCAGGATCTTCTTCGCCAGCTTTTCTAAGAGAACGGGAACAGCGAATTCAAACTCTGCTGAGAGAACGTTCCCCCAACGCCCCACTCTTCCTTGATGAAATCCGCTCCGCGTTCCCCGATCATGATGGTCGGAGCGTTGGTGTTCCCGGTGATGACTTGGGGCATTATCGAGGCGTCAATGACTCTGAGTCCAGAGAGCCCGTGAACTCTGGCAAAGGCGAAGAAGAAGAAGGAGATGAATGAGAAGACGAAGAATTAATTTGCATCTGAAGGTTTTCAAGTATTCTCCAGCGAGGAGCTGTTACAAAGGCAAAGACTTCACTCACAGCCTGGCAGGAGCTATTAGACTCGATGCACTAAAAAGTGATTTAGGTAAACTTTAAAAACTTGTCAATCTAGGGATTTAAAATACCTTTGCAGCATATATATATATTATATATATATATTTATGTATATATATATATATGTATATATATTATATAATATATATATATATATATATAAACAGACGTTCACGTGATTTACCACTAAAATATCATCGCTAACTTCTAATCGTTGCTTCCAATATTAGGCCTAACTGTTTTCGCTTGCACACAGATATTTACTTTTTGAAAAGCTTCTTTTGAGAAAAATGAGAGAAATTACCGTCTCCATGAATCTTCCAAAAGTCACTAGACTAATGATCTACTTTTCAATTTTTTAATTGGTTAACATAAATTTTTTTTTTCATAAAGGGCAGGTTTTTTTTTAAACGAGTAACAGAATATCAAATACCACTGATTATCAACTTTTATAAAACCAAAGTTACAATTATAAGCACTGTATAAATATCAGTACAACTGAAGTAATACAATTTATGTAGAGAAGAAGTGCCAACCCGATGGACGATAATTAACTAGGTTAGCCAACCAGGTGTACGATAACCAACAAGGGTAACTGGATCGAGTAGCACATTTTGGAGGTCCAACTTCAAGGAAAGTCAGATTTGAAAAATTAAAATACTTTACATTCCGTCAACGCTCTTTGTTTTCTCCAATTCAATAACATAACATTTCGTTAGATTAGCCGGAACTCTGCGGTTTGAGAGCTTCACATGTTTATATCATTCTCCGTTTTATTTTGATTTATATTTACTGTCTTGAGTAGCTATTCCTTTGTTTATATTTTTTTCTGGATATTATATATTGAATTTTTTAGACAATATTTTTCTTTATTGAATATCGGTATTCATGTGCGGGAGATTATTTATTTGTTTAGTTTTAAGACACTTGATATGGGTGTAGTCATTTTAATATATATATATTATATATACTATATATATATATATATATATATATATATATATATATATACACACACACACACACACACACACACATATATATATAATATATATATATTATATATATATATATATATATATATATATATATAGTAGTATATATATATATATAATATATATATATATATATATATATATATATATATGTGTGTTGTGTGTGTGTGTATATATACATATATATGTATATATATATATATATGTATATATATATATATATATATATTGTGGAATTGCAGCTTTAGACCAAAACATTGAATTATGCACTTGGTAGTTAATAACTGCAGTGGGCCATCATCATGATGGAGGAAGACAATGCGTAATAAGATGATCCCAGAACAATACAGAATTATATACAATGAATAAATTTACCTGAGTCGATGATCCACGACGCCCATGGGATCCGTGGGAGGTGCCATTTTGCAAGACCCTACTGGGTGGAAGGCCGTGGCAGCCAGCTGCCTCACGAAGCACTCCCAGTAGGCATAGGACATGAAAACAAAGTGTTCGCATCCAGGGACAACCTGCAGGGAGAGATGTTTTAATATTTACTTCCTGAGGAGAGTGAAGGACGCGTAATTCAGTGGTTGAAGGGGACGAGATGAAGGTGGGAGAACGGGATACAGGCACACAAGGGAATGGTATAGTTCCTGTTTAACATACGCCTTAGTTATTTCCCGTTTTCTTTGGTGGTCTTGGACTGTCCATAGGTCTAGACCGAGATCAGTATATTAATGAAATGATTTGTTAACTGTTACTAAATTCGGTACAAATATTCAGTCCAACAGTAAATGAAACAACAGCAATAATATTGGTTTGAGTAATAATTGTTATGTAGATACCACATTCAGAAAACGAAAAAATAAAATGGTATTTGACAGTCTACAGGCCTAGGTCAAGATTGGTTCCTACAACCTAGTTTTGCTTCATCACGACTGAAGTGAACAGTTACTAAATTTAATATAAATTTAGTATAATAGTAAATGAAACAATAGCAATAATACAATAATATCAGTTTAGGTAATAATGTGCTTTACAGAAAACAGGAAAATTAAATCTCCCAACAACATAGCTCTACCTTGAGTGGCATAGAGGAATAATTGGTACCATTAATACACAAACTTTATGCCACGTGCATCAGTGATAATGGTTCAAGACACCACTTGATTAATTAAGGAACAAAATATACTTACCTTGTCGTTAAACCTTGCACCGAAGTCGTCTCTCAGGGCAGGGGTGTTGGAAATTTCCATGCATTTCTGGATGCCTGGAAATGACAGACCGTGAAAAATAACGAATTGCAATTAGATAGATAGATACTAGTGAACATGAAAAGACGCACATATAAACATACCTATATAATCTGTTACTAGTATATCTATATAAGGGTAACATTATGCGTTTGTATGTTACTTTTAAACAATAATTTTATTTTTCAAATATAAATATGAAAAGCACCTGCCTTATAATCTGATATATCCCGCAATTTTATTGCATTAATATTGTTTTATATTAATTTACGTCTTTATTTATTATCAATTACAGAAATAATAAATAATTGTACTTTTGTAACATCCATGCAATATCATGTATTATCCCGTTTTTTATTAAAATAAACATTCATGATATATTACAAGGGTATACCAAACTAAACCACGAATGATCTACATATTCGCCAGTAAACACTACATTACCATGATTAGTCAAGCCGTTTCTTAATTAATGAATAAAGATTTAGGTTTATAAGTGATATCTATCAAGTTTCTAACATTTATAAAATGACTGAGGGAAAATATGCATTTTCTAACTACGTACGGCACAAAAAAAAAATACTTTTTTTTTTTTTATTGAAACTTTTCGAATACCAGACTGACTCAAAAGAAGCCTTACCTCTGATGAGGATTCTCATGTCGTAAGGGTCAGCGAGGTAGTTAGGGTCAATGAGAGGAGGAACGTTGGGGTCACTAGAGGCCAAGGACACGGACCCACGGCTCCTGGGACGACTGACGTAGGGTCCTAGGGCGAAGCCGTCCTTGTGCCTGAGATCCCCGAAATACTTCTCGTAAAACTGAGACGAGGAGACAAGAGAAGTTATGAAGTTTCCGGACGAAAAAAATGTGGTGATTTTACGGTACGTTAGACTGATTGGTTATTATTATTATTATTATTATTATCTTATTATTATTATTATTATTATTATTATTATTATTATTATTATTATTATTATTATTATTATTATTATCTATCACAGTCCTCCAATTCGACTGGGTGGTATTCATAGTGTAGGGTTCCGGGTTGCACCCTGCCTCCTTAGGATCCATCCTTTTCTTACTATGTGCGCCGTTTCTAGGATCACACTCTTCTGCATGAGTCCTGGAGCTACTTCAGCCTCTAGTTTTTCCAGATCTATTTTCAGGGATCTTGGGATCGTGCCTAGTGCTCCTATGATTATGGGTACAATTTCCACTGGCATATCCCATATCCTCCTTATTTCTATTTTCAGGTCTTGATACTTATCCATTTGTTTTTTTCCCTTTCTTTCTCTTCAACTCTGGTGTCCCATAGGTTATTATTATTATTATTATTATTATTATTATTATTATTATTTTGTTAAAAATGATTGCTGCCTCAGCACTATTAATCTTGTATAGAGTCCTCTCTATTTTTTCTGATGACGGCTTTCTCGTTGTTGCTTAGACTGGCGAGCAACGCACCAAAGGGCAAGGTAAAAATTCGGTTGAGTCATTTGGTTTATTATTGCTTATACAATTCTCTCTCTCTTCCTCTCTTCCTCTCTCTCTCTCTCTCTCTCTCTCCAACGCGACGTTTCTTCCTGATCCGCAGGACATTATCAAGCGATAAACGTGCTGGGGGACTGAAATCGAGTGTTGTTGTTGTTGTTTTTTTTATTAAAAAACTGACCTTGTGTCAGCACAGGCTCCTGCTCACAGTTGACAAGTAGTACATGACGGAGGAAGAGAGAAGGAACAATTCTACCCCCGGAGGATGGGATAAAACTTTTCTACAAAACCTTCATGCATCACCAATACAAGGAGGACGAAGAAGCCATGAAGAAAATAATAGAGGAATATGTCCGCCCTATGGAGGAAGGGAAGAGAGTGTCCCTTATTATTTACTATAAGAATCGGCGTACCAAGGACCTCCTGATGAAGAACAACCCCTCCCCGCCCGTAGGAGACCCCCTAAAACAGTCCAACGTTGTCTACCGATACGTATGCCCCGCCCAAGGATGCCCTGGGATTTACATCGGCATGGACGACCCGATGCGCCTGTCTAAAAGTATCTCCTGCCACGCCCAGGAGGGCGCAATTAGGCAGCACACCCTTGCAGTTCATCAGCAAGACATCACAAGAGACGACATCATCAGGAATGTCAAAATCATCGGGAGAGCCCGACCCACGACGTCTACGCCCTCCTAGAGGCGGTGCTTATCCTTGAGCAAAAGCCTCCCCTTAATACCACCCAAGAAGCGTTCCTGATACCGACGTGTGTGAGGAGGACCACGCCCCTCCCCCCCAACGAAAGTACCAGCGCGCATGAAACAAACACCGGACGTGAAGCACATTATGAGAACAATACCAGGGGTGACGTCACTCAGGTAGAAGCCAATCAAGAGGCTCACAGTGATATCCCCCGCCTGAGAAGGTCTCCAAGACTCGTAAACGCTTGCCGTATGAGTCACCTTCCAGGACCAATGAAAACTCAACCTGCGGAGAGGTTCTCTAGACCGTACTCGAGAGCCCCGCAACATCACGATATAAGAAGAGGGACTCGATACTCTTTGTTTACGGGCTGCTCTGTGAGCAAGAGGCCCGTGCTGGCACAAGGCCAGCTTTTCTTAAACAACAACATACTCTTTGTCATAGTGGCGCGCTTAGCAAGGGATAATAAGATTTGAGAGAGCTCTCTCACTCTTTATAAGCAATTTGAAGACTTAATTTCACTCCTCTTTTTCTCAAAAAATAACTTTCTCTTATTAACACCGTCTCTCTTGTGGAACATTTGGTAGCCCTTGAGGTCTAAAAACTCCAACAGAAGCAAGACCAAAGAGACAAATCTTCCTACTGTCGCAATACTATATTGCAAGTAGCACAGGAAACCATAGGCTGGCGCCTTCCATAAGCCAGAACTCATTGTAATTGAAAACCAAGCCCTTCAGGCAACTCTCACACACGTAATTTCACCTCACAGACCCTCTCTCTCTACTTGAATCATTCAGAAATGGCATCCTCACCCTCACCCTCATCATCTCCCACCAAACCATCACCCTCTAAGACAATGACGACTAGAAGACGGACCAGATCAGCCGGCAGCTCCCCTGATGACAACTCTCCCAAGATACAAAGACCAAGACTTCACTCTCCCAAAGCCCTAGATGACACCCCCCCACAGACAATAAACAAACCTCTCCTACCATTCCCCACCATGGACAGCTCTGACGAATATGACACAACGCAAGGAAACGATGACAAGGACTACCAGGTAGCCCACAACCGAAGGAAATTAAGGATAATGAGAAAGACACCTACCACCACTCACACACAACCTCCTGCAACATCACAAGACAACACTCAAATCGACACACAATCCCTAAAAGAATTTCCCCCACTACACAAATTCAAAGTAATCCTCACTCCCAATCAGACGACGTACACAGCAGTAAAAAAAGATCTTGAAACAACAAAACACACCCCAAACATACAAATAAACAGCCAAACCCAACAAACGAGGACAAAATTCATTATCACACCCAGAAACCAAGAATCAGCAGACATTTTCTCAAAAGCAACAATAACTTCCAGTACTTAGACCCCACACAGAAAACTGAAAAAGGTATCATACTTGGATACCCAACATCCCTTCCAGTCGACCCCATCAAGAAGCTCCCAGGAGTATTACACGCTGAAAGATGCCTAAACAAGGCAAAAGAACCTTCTAAGAAAGTCCTTGTCACTTTCCAAGGCAAAAGGCCCCTTTATAGACATCCCGACATGGGGGAAAATACTACACCGAGGTTTTCACGCTCTGAACCCTTAAGATGTTTTAAGTGCCAGAGATTTGGCCATCACCAGCAGGTGTTTGCAGTGGGAAGCACCCAACAAGGGACTGCATCGATAAGCACAAAAAGAAGGAGGCAACAACAGCCAGATGCCCACTAACTGCCACAAGGGACAGCATGCATGGTACAAGGGCTGCATGGAAAGACTGAAAAGGATATGGAATATGAAAGGATCTCCCCCCCCCCCCCCCCCAACCACAACACAACCCGAATCACACACAATACACATCACACTCACACCACTTTACCACACAGCAAGAACCCCAAAGAGATCTCGCCAAACAAATGGCAGCAATCAAACCCAACAATACACACACAAACCACCACAATCACATAGACCCCAACACTACCAGCAAACACATAAAACAGGACCATCACAATCACAAAAAACCCAACACCACCAGCCACCTACACAGAAACAGCAAGCAACCCCAACGACGCCCCACGAAAACCGAGACCCCAGACTCACAGAAGGCACACTATACACACAGAGAAACACGCAGGTTCCAAATGCCAGACCGACTTCCTTCCTACCCTACTCCACACCAAAACAGCCACTTCTCCCCACCCCCCAGCCATTCCTCCAACATGCCCTCTTCTCCCCACCCCGTTCATGAGAGTAACACCCGTACCGGTAGTCAGGTTAGTGCCCCAGAGCCCCCCACCAACAAACATAGCTACAAACCTCACACGTGAAGAACTCAGGAGGGAAATAGCAGCTGTAGTATCGCAAGTTCTTCACCACTTACTCCAGAGCAACACTTTAACTGCAGAGCTCAGGAAAAACACTAGTATCATTGATAAACTAAAATGGAGCAAACAATCAAAAACCCAAACAACACCCCCAAACGACGAAAACAGCACAGACACAACCCTAAAAAATCCTTCATGGAACATAAACAGTGCCAACACAAAATACGCCACACTGCAATCACAGGCGCTCGTAGAAAAACATGACATTGTCCTCCTACAGGAAACTCTTGTTAGAGAAACCAACAAATTCTCCTTTCAGGATACACAGTATACAAAACCCCACACACAAATGAAAACAGAGGTTTAATCACCCTGGTGAAAGCAACAATTCCATCAGAAAAAATAAGAACATAGACTGTGGGCAAGGCATTGAAAACGAAAACTAAGCATCCAGATAAGACTAGAAAAAATACCTCACTAGTCATTCACAACATATACAAAGGCCATGAAAAAATCCTTGAAGGAGAAAACCTCTTCAGTGCTGCCTCCAGAGAAAACACATTCTTTGCAGGAGACTTCAATGCTCATTCATCCATGCTACGATCCCAACAAACATACAAATGCAGCAGGCAGACACATACATCTGCTCCTGGAAGAATTTCCTGAAGTGGCACTGCTAAATGACACAAACGAAGCTACTCACCTCCGAGGAGGTAGACTGGACCTGAGCTTCGTATCCCAAAACCTGAAGGAAGAATGTGCATGGAAAGTGCACCCAATACTAACCAGCGACCACTTTGCAACTGAAAACCAGCATAAAAAATAACAAAAAATTCCCCCTCCACCACCCCCGCCAAGCAGGATGGAGACCAGACCTGGCAAACTGGCCCACTTTTTTGAAAAAAAACCAAATGACTGAGTGGGCAACACAGTACCTCCAAACTCCGGCCCAAAACATAAACACACTTCAAGAGGACTTTGTGAGTAGCCTGCATAATGCAGCAAAACATCTCCATGCCTAAGAAAACTTTTACCACTAACCAAACCCCCACAAGGACAGCTGGTACTACAACACAAGAATAAAGGAAATGAACTCAAGAGTAAATAGCAAGAAAGCTCTTCAGACGCAATCCCACTGATGAGATGCATGCTCTCCTAAGAGAAGTTATAAACCATGCAACACAAACTGCCAAAGAAGTTGGAAGCAAGAAACCTGGCTTAAATGGTGCTCACAGACCACCCGACTTACTCCCATTGGCCAAAAACAAAAATGTTCAAATGGTTCAACAAAATATCAGGAAAATCCAAGATAACACAACCACACCATCCTGACCCTCAAGCTGAAGCAAACAGACTTGCACAGCATTTTGCCGACAGGACCAAATCGGCACACCTACCACAAACCACAAGAGAAAGGCAAGTGGCACTAGACCCAGGGAGATGGAGAGTCATTAACACGGCCTGCAATATCCCTGATGACACAGACACTCCATTCACACTAAAGGAACTGGGCAAAGCCCTTCAAAAGGGAACAGACACAGCCCCTGGAGCAGACATGATCACATATAGCATGCTGAAGAACATGGGAACGGCAGCCAAAACAGTTCATCTCCATATAATCAATAGAAACATACACAGAACGCAGTAGACCCACACAATGGAACCAACAAAATACACAGCCGATTCCCAAGCCCAAAGAACCCAACTCCTACAGACCCATCTCTCTCATCAGTTGCACAGAAAAGACTGCAGAGAGAATGGTGCTAAACAGACTGCTATGGAAAACAGGACCTCTACACCATCGCCTATATGCCTACAAAGAGGGCATAGGGGCACACAGAATGCCTAGCAGACGTCATGTCCACAATCAACGAAAGGAAAGCAATAGTAGTTTTTTTCTGGACTTAGAAAAAGCTTATGAGCTAGCCAGTGCAGCTGCCATCCTTGAAGCCTTGGCTAACAAGGCGGTAAAGGGCAACCGTTTTAGCATGGACCAAAGGATACATGCAAAACAGACAGGCTAGAGTCACCTTCCAAGGAGCAAGCTCGGACTTTCTCAGTCTGGAGAATGGAACACCTCAAGGAGGCATACTCAGCCCCTTCCTTTTCAATGTATTAATGGAAAAATTAGCCACAACCACCCTACCCAATGGAGTTGAAATATTCATTTATGCAGATGATGTCTGCCTAGTCAGCACAGACAGACACAGATCTCACCAGAACATGCAAAGTGCAATAATACAAATTGAAAATAAATGCAAAGACCTAGGTCTAAAAATCAACACTGCAAAGACAAAGCAATGGCCATCAAACACAGTCTAGACCAAATGAAATACAGCTCATGGGTGAACCCATTGAATGGGTAGACAATTTTGTGTACCTAGGAGTTAACATAAACAAGCAACTCCCCCCAAGCAAAGAACTTGAAATACTCAAGCAGAAAGTCAAATGCAGACACAATGCCATGAGGAGGATCACCTCTCTACAACAGGGAGCAGTATATCACGCCCTCAGAACCTTCTACATACAAAACAATAAGGTCAACGGTTGAGTATGCCGCACCTGTTCTCACCAGTCTCTCAAGCACAGAGCAAAAGAGCCTTGAAGTAATTCAAAACAATGCCCTGAGACTCCATCACAGGTGCTCCAATGTGGACTAACTTATGCATTCTGAGACATGAAACAAAACTACAGTCTCTGACATACAGAATAGACCAGAGAAACACATCCATCCTGCTAAAAACCTTAAAAAATGAAAGGCAAACTGTCCACTAAAAAGAGAGATCAAAAAGTGCATTGATCTCCACGAAGAACTAGACCCACCCAAGACATACGCTGGCAACCTTTTAGAAACACTGAGAAGAGTAGGCATGCAAAAGCATGCTGCTGCCATCAGAGAAGACTCTCCTCTCGCTGAGTATGTAGAACCAGCACCCGTGGAAACCAGAACTCTTCAATATCAACTACACAGTCCTACCGGCAAGCAAGGAAGCATGCACCGTTCAACAGCTGAAACAAGCAGCACAATATTCAATAAGGAAAACGACAGCCACAAATGAATACTTTACAGATGGATCAGTAGACCTCAGCATTCCTGCAGCGGCAGCAGGAGTCTACTCGACATCACTAAAAGGGAGCTGGAGGCTCTCAGATAACACCCTCCACTCTACAGACTGAGCTGATAGCAATCGCTAAAGCGCTTAGAAGACTCTCAACACAAACTAGGAAACACAACTATCCACACCGACTCAAAGGAGCAATACAAGCCATCACAAAAGGCAAGGCAAAAGAAAATGTCAAACTTCTGACAAGTATATGGGCAATTGCCAACATCCACCAAATCAGAAACAGACAGATAACTCTCAACTGGATTCCAAGTCACATAGGAATCCAAGGAAATGAGGAAGCAGATTCTAAGCCCTAAAGAAAGTGGGTTACACATTAACAACATAGGTATTAAAATCAGCCACTCACTGACTCAACTTAAAAGCAAAGCCTCGGCATACTGTCAAGTGCAAGAAGAAAGCAAAGTCAGGAGAGCGGTCTTTGGAGGCTCTAACACTGCAAAGTGGTATGTAGACACCACCAGTCTGCAACCACATGACATTCCCAAAGATGTCAAGAGCACTAGCAGTCATAATTCATCGTCTAAGGCTGGGATACCAATGCACTTGGCAAAAGATAGTAGGCGATCCCAGGCCATGTAAGTACTGCGAAAGAATTCCAGAAGAAATCTCTAGAACACTACCTCTTAGACTGTCCAGAAACGGAGCAACTAAGAGATAGGTACATAGGAAATGAACGCACAACCACTCAAATCACAAAGCACATTCTAGCAAACACCCATGAATTAGCAGGTTTCCTATGCTCCTACCCACCACCTAGGTAGGGGGAACAGAACACAACCCTGACTGACAGCACATGTGCCAACAAATCATGACCACTACCCCATCCCACCCTAAACCCACATAGCATGCAAGACAAAAAAAAAAAAGACAAAAACCTCTTTAACAGACATCCCCATTCACCTCTTGCCTCCATCACCCTCCCCTCACACTCATCACTATCCATCCACCACACTCACCAGACAACACACACCCAAGAAAGCGGACCGAAAAGGAACATGTCTCAGAAATTCACGAGCTACCTTACTAGCTAACTGTGCCTACAACTCAAAACCTTCATTCTTCCAATCTGTTGGTCTCTCCTACTAGCCAACACTTACTACTATCCAGCTTTCCTTACGACTGAAGGGTACCTTAGGGTTTAAAGGGTTTCAATCTTGCCCATCAAATCCTTCATTTAATATCAAATCACCTTCACCACATCATTCATTTATCACCAATAAAGATTGCATATCCTAAGCATCTCACATCTCAAACTAATATGATTACGGGCTGCTCTGTGAGCAAGAGCCCGTGCTGGCACAAGGCCAGCTTAATCTTAAACAACAACAACATACTCTTTGTTTTTACGGGCTGCTCTGTGAGCAAGAGCCCGTGCTGACACAAGGTCAGCTAAATCAAAAACAACAACATACTCTTTGATATACGGGCTGCTCTGTGAGCAAGAGCCCGTGCTGGCAACAAGGCCAGCTTAATCTTAAACAACAACATACAACATACTCTTTGCATACGGGCTGCTCTACGAGCAGAGCCCGTCTGGCACAAGGCCAGCTTAATCTTAAACAACAAATAACAATACTCTTTGCTCTACGGGCTGCTCTTGAGCAAGAGCCCGTGCTGGCATAAAGCCAGCTTAATCTAAAACAACAACTCTTTGCTATGGGCTGCTCTTGAGCAAGAGCCTGTGATGGCATAAAGCCAGCTTAATCTTAAACAACAACCACTCGAATTCTGTTGCACAAACCCTCCACTTCACTGTTTGCAATGGGAGCCATCTTTGGGAACATATGTATAAGTGTGAGTATGCATGTACGTGTATACTATACTAATAACTTCTTAATGTTGGTTTGATATATATTGCAATATTCCAGAATGCTACACACATGTATATATATTGTGCCTGAAATGTTATGGGTAACTCCCCCCACCCCCCACCCCCTTATTTTTTTTACCTTTCCCTCAAACTAAAACTGCTTCCTTTTTCCTGCTCACCATTCTCCATCTAGGCTGAGTCTCACTGCTATAAAACTTTCTCTGCTACTGATTGGTACCGTAAGGTTCAATGGGGTTGCAATCCTGCCTGTCACCCTATTTCCTTTCCGCAACTAACCGCCAAAAGCACTGTTTTTGTATCTTTACAGATAATCCAGTTACGGGCTGCTCTAGGAGCAAGAGCCCGTGCCAGCACAAGGCTGGCTTAATCTTCAACAACAACAACCATTCGAATTCAGTCCATCAGCAGTTACCGCTTGATAGTGTCCTGCGGACCAGGAAGAAACGTCGCGTTGGAGAGAGAGAGAGAAGGAGAGAGAGAGAGAGAGAGAGAGAGAGAGAGAGAATTGTATATGCAATAATAAACCAAATGACTCAACCGAATTTTACCATGCCCTTTGGTGAGTTGCTCGCCAGTCTAAGCAACAACGAGAAAGCCGTCATCAGAAAAATAGAGAAGACTCTCTACAAGATTAATAGTGCTGAAGCAGCAATCATTTTTAACAAAACATGTCTACGAGAGGGTCTCCTTCCGAAATATTATTATTATTATTATTATTATTATTATTATTATTATTCGAAGACGAACACTACTTCATATGGAACAGGCCCACAGGCACCACTGACTTGAAATTCAAGCTTCCAAAGAATATGGTGGTGTTCATTTGAAAAAAATTGCAATGAAGATAGCAGGAAATGCACAAAAAAGGGATCTGTTTTTAGAAAATAAGGATAAACTAACATTTTAATAAATAATAGATAGAAAGGTAAATAAATAATAGATAGAAATATGGAGAAATAAAAAAAAATTAATCAATCAATAGATAAAAGGTGAATAAATTGTTAAAACTACAAGGCAATTCTTTTAGGAAAGTATTGTATGGAATCTTCGCTTGAAATTTTGAGATTGCTTTGAAAAAAAAAAATATGGCAAATCACACAAAGGAATAATGTGACCTTTACACATGTCCGTAAACGTATGCACTATCTGATTCACGCACCTTTGCTCACATACATACTGTATATATATATGCTTTTCATACACATGAAATCAACTGCTACGTCCAAAACTGATATAAAATTATGAAGAGCTTTGATAAATACAACTGAATAAATTTTTTTTTTCCATTTCCTTCTAATTGTTTTTTCATATTCTTCTTGGCGAGGCTGATGTATAAACTCTTTAACATCAGGTGAAAAGTAATAATAATAATAATAATAAAAATTGACTGAACCAGTTATGAAGTTTTCTGGTGAAATCTGGCATCCATTAATTATTCTCAGAACCTTCTGCAAATCAACATGTTTTCCATCAGAAAATGAAATGAATGGCAGAGAAATGTGAGAAGTCACGGATGGACTTATCAACAGGAGAGTGACTGGTTACTTACGCCATCTCTGTAGCCAATCAGATCCGCCAATAGGAACCCGTAGTTCATGCCAGGACTTCCTGAGGTGAACAGGATCTGCGACTCTGGCCAGTCAGGATCACCTTCCTCCGACTTGGGCCAAAAGTTGCCTTCCATGGAGAATGGATTCGTGAGAGGTCCTGGAAAAATGAGTGGATGGCATATATTTGCCCCGAAGATGTGTTAAATACACGAAAGTACTTGGCACTCTGTCTTTACATTTTTTAACTTTCCTAGTCTTTACTTTTGTGATATCTTAGTAATATGTATGTATATATGCACACACACATATACATATATGCATGTATACTTATATACAATTTGACCATAATACTTCTGTCAAAAATTAAAATTAAAAGTTTGCAAGGTATTAATTTTGTCTAAGTTTCTTTGAAATGATTTTGAGCTTTTTCTTTTCTTAGTCTAAAGAAAGCAGATTATTATCTCCTTATGAAAATGTAAGTATTTTTCTCCTAATTGAACAGCAATATTGAGAGAGAACCACATTACAAGGAGATGGTACATAATGCATTGTGTCTTTTATTAAAAATGTCAAAACACCCACTCATGAACCCACCTTTCCGTAAAATGAAATCATTGATCATTGAGAGAGAGAGAGAGAGAGAGAGAGAGAGAGAGGGGGGGGGGGGATTTCTAACCTTGTCTATTCTTGGCAAAATCTCTGATCGATTCGGGTTTGACGAGACTCTCGAGCGTCGAGGAAACGCCCCTTTTTTCGGTGGTCCACGACAGGCCGAAGACGGCCACGTGGTCGTGGAAGTTCTGACCGACGCCTGGAAGGTCTTTCACTACTGGAATCTGAAAGAAGAAATGATTCGTATTAATGTAAGGGCGTCAGTAAAGAGAGGTTAGCCAAGATACAGCTTACTGTAAGGTGTAACAGTAGTAACATGTCTTCAACACAAATGGAAGAGAGAGAGAGAGAGAGAGAGAGAGAGAGAGAGAGAGAGAGAGAGAGAGAGAGGTCTCCTCTTACCTGGTGCTGGCGAAGGTGCTCAGCTGGCCCTACTCCTGACAAAAGGAGCAAGTGTGGGGACCCCACAGCCCCCCCTGACAGTATCACTTCTCGCGTAGCGAAAACTGTGCGCTCCTGTCAGGGATAAAATAAATGGACGCGTATCAGTCCTGTATTGAGTATTGAAAATGCTTTTTTTATTTTTTATTTTTTATTTTTTACATAGACCTTGAGATTAAAGGTGACTGCGGTTTCTTAAAGGTGAGTTAAGCAGTTTCTAACATTAATTTTAAGTTAGTTACTAAAAGAAATGTACTTGAGGTTGTTAAAGAAAAGACATGTACTTAAACTTATTAATAAAAGACATGTACTTAAACTTATTAAAGAAAAGACATGTACTTAAACTTATTAATAAAAGACATGTACTTAAACTTAATAAAAAAAGACAAGTATTTCAACTTAGTAAGAAAGACATGATTTAAACTTAGTAAGTAAAATACATGCATTCAAATTTAATAAGTAAAAGACATGATTTAAACTTAGTAAGTAAAATACATGAATATAAACTTTTGTAAGTAAAAGACATGATTTAAACTTAGTAAGTAAAAGACATGCATTTAAACTTAGTAAGTAAAAGACATGATTTAAACTTAGTAAGTAAAAGACACGATTTAAACTTAATGAGTAAAAGATATGTATTTAAACTTATAGTAAGTAAAAGACATGCATTCGAACTCGGTAAGCACAAGACATGATTTAAATTTAATGAGTGAAAGATATGCATTTAAACTTAAAGTAAAAGACATGCGTTTAAAGTTAGTAAGTAAAAGACATGATTTAAATTTAATGCGTAAAAGATATGCATTTAAACTTAGAAAGTAAAAGACATGATTTAAATTTAGTAAGTAAAAGACGTGATTTAAACTTGAGTAAAAAATATACATTTAAACTTATAGTAAAAATATAATTTAAACTTATAACATTCGACTTAGTAAGTAAAAGAACTGATTTAATTTTAATAAGTAAAAAGATATGCACTTAAACTTACTAGATAGTAAAAGACATTTATTTAAACTCAATAAGATTTAAACTTGAGTAAAAAATATGCATTTAAACTTGAGTAAAAATCAAACATTTAAAAATTATAGCATTCAAATTAGTAAGTAAAAGACATGATTTAACTTTAATAAGTAAAAGATATGCATTTAAACTTATAGTTAGTAATAAGCACAAGAGAGTACAAATGAAAAAAATACGTAAATACCTAGAATGCATTTCTTGCTCCTTTTCTAGACCTTTTGAAACGTGTATAACATTTGCAGTTTTAGAATTAATCCCACAAGATTTGTTGTTTGCAAGACACAAAAAAAGCTCAAAAACCCCTCTATTTTTTTTTTTCCATAGAGTGGAATACCACTAAAGGCACGAGTTTTTAAAACCATTGTCTACTTAGGTAAGGTAGAATTAGGTTAGAAAGGGTGTATTTTCTACTCTTAAACCTTCGTTCCATATTACCTCCACTCTAGATCTATATATATAGCCTCCTTGTGCTTTATCTCCCAAACAAATACCAAAGCATTCGAGCACATAAAGCTATTTTAAACAAGTGAGTAATCTAAAATACGTTACCACTCCCTTCTGCTCGAAGCGAACTCCAACTGCCCTGTTGTTTTTGAAAAGAATCTGCAAATAAAAAACAAAAGACCACAATTATTTCGATCAAGCCATTATTAACAACTGACTAATGCTATTCTTGACTGGACAAAAAGGCAATACAGAGAATATAAATGACTTACGATCTTTTATTTTATATTATG
>NC_087204.1:106104572-106117072 GCF_015104395.2 Macrobrachium nipponense
GTCATCAAAAATAAAAAGGTATAAAGGTATCAACTGTTTATATATAATATATATATATCTATATATATATATATATATATATATATATATATATATATAAGTATGTATATATATATATATATATATATATTATATATATATATATATATATATATATTATATATATAGAGAGAGAGAGAGAGAGAGAGAGAGAGAGAGAGAGAGAGAGAGATTAGCAATATGCCGTTACAAAGTTTTAGGACAATATACTATTCAAAATCTCAGTTTAAAAGCGCTTGAAATTAAATGCGAAGTGCAGTTGTAAAGGTGAGACCTTCTAAGCCACTAACAATACCATGGTCATGAGAAACGTAATTTAATTACTTCTGGAAAAACCAATACCCCAGTAAACAAATATTGGAAGGTGAGAATACATCAGGTAAAATGAACAACTTTGAAACATTAGGTAAATGAATAATAATAATAATAATAATAATAATAATAATAATAATAATAATAATAATAATAATAATAATAATAATAATAATGTATTCAATTAATAAGATTGAAGCTCTGAAAGACAGTTATACAATGTAAACAAACTCTGAAAGACTTATACAATGTACATAAACTCTGAAAGCCAGACAGGCAGACAGACAAACAGAGAGATACGACACTATGGCTACCTCCACAAAAACGCACTTTCTTTATCTACATACTATAATAAACAATATCTGTTGGATACGATATTCCTTCAAGATAAGAATCTTCATTTAGACGAACACGTACGTACGTACATACGAGACAAATGATTATGTGAACGTGTCTGCACGAGCGCACGCGCTGTTTGTAAACGGCCTTGAGACTTGCGTATGCCTGGCAACTATGCAAGCTTAGAGAGAGGTAATGGAACAAGGAATTCTGGACTCGGCAGCGGTATTTAATGATAAATGTAAGAACAAACCCTTATGACTAAAGTTATGGAGTCTTAAAATATTCCAGGCTAATGGAATGGAATGGAATATAAAATTGGGCACAAAGGTCATGCAAGAGCTGGGACCTATGAGGTCATTCAGCGCTGAAAGGGAAATCGAGAGTAATAAGGTTTATTTAAAGTGTAACAATTGTTAGGAGAGGGTAGAAAGTAAATTGGAAGAAAGAGAATATGAACGGAGGTACAGTTAAAGGAATGAAAGGGGTTGCAGCTGGGGGTCGAAGGGACGCCGCAAAGAACCTGAAGTAATGTCTACAGTGAATCGCATAAAGTGCAATGACATAGATGATTTTTACGATTTTTTTTTTTCATTTTACCATTTGTTAATATGAGTTTCTTTCGCTAACTCGTTAAAAGAAGTCCTAATTTATCAATGTATTTATTAATATTTTTTCACATAAATATCTGACAAAAATTGTAATTCTTTTCCCGTGAGTATTTTAGGATGAAGATGCCGGCCTACTTCTCTTCTCCACGCTGGATACGTCCCACAAGAGTCAACTACTCTCAGGTACAAAAATCGCTTCTTTTTGAGTTTTCTGTAAAAGAAAACTATCGCGCCGGCTTTGTCTGTCCGTCCGTCCGGCCTCAGATCTTAAAAACTACTGAGGCTAGAAGGCTGCAAATTGGTATGTTGATCATCCACCCTCCAGTCATCAAACATACCAAATTGCAGCCCTCTAGCTCCAGTAGTTTTTATTTCATTTAAGGTTAAAGTTAGCCATATTCGTACTTCCGGCAGCGCTATAGGTACCAGCAACATAGGCCACCACCGGACCGTGTCTGAGTTTTATGGGCCGCGGCTGAGGCCACCACGGGACAGAAAACTCCTTCGACTAATGTTTTAATGAATAAAGAATAATGTTTTTAGTACAGCTTTATTTTTAAGAATCAAAAACAAACCCGTCAAAGTTGTATATGTCTTATGGAAAGTAAACTGCTAAAAGTAACTTGCTTCATATGATATTCCGCTGACTCACTGCAAAGCATTCTTTTTCACCAGTTTAATTCCATCCCTTCACCTGTGCATACAAATAAATTAATGCTCGAGATGAACAAGTTTACATTATCACGTTTCAGCCATCGAGATGAATATCATCGGTGCTATTATATCATTACGCTTGACTGCAGGCGGTTTCTGGTGAACCACCTCTGAGATTATTTTGCGCAGCTGTAGCAATTTGAGGATGATTAAGCAACTGCAAGGATTTTAAAGCAGTAGGCGTGACAAACCCATCATTAGACCCACTTCCAATTGAATGTAAGCTTTCGTAAGCAAGAACTGTTTTCTTTGTGTGTGTGTGTGTGTTTGTGTTCAACTAGTTACTGGAAGAATAAGTACTCCTCGAAGGGCACAGGGATTAATACAGTGAGCTGTCTAAACGCTGGAGTCCTTGCTGAAACTTGACTGTTGATGGTCGCCGTTTTGGATTGGCTTAAAATGCGTCATCTTAGTAATACCTATCAACTGAACAGCTTAGGTTCTCTTTTATACCGAGCACTAATCCAGTCCGGTATATGTACTCGTAAAGTAAGTTTACTTGTTTACCACTTCCCTTATACTGTGCACCTTACATTTTATTACATTTTTATCTATTTATCTATTAATTTATCTCCTTTTTTCTATATTTTCCTTTATATCATCCTACTTCTTCCTAATGAAGACCATATATTCTTTGGAAGCTTCAATTTCAAGTCAATGGCCTCCTTGTGGGCTTGTTCTATGTGAATAGGGTTCATCTTATGAATAATAATAATAATAATAATAATAATAATAATAATAATAATAATAATAATAATAATAAACAACTTTAAGAAGCGTAATTTATTCGCTCTTCCCTTCAAGCAAATGGTAAAAAAAAAAAATCTCTATGCCTTTGTGCTTTTAATAAGTGAAAGTGACTGAATTGCTGATAACAGGTTCCTTTGAACTGAAGACACTGCATTTATGCGCCCAAGTCTTTTCACATTTAAACCTTCCCCTGCGCTTTTATCACTTCGTTATATTTCTCATTACACTTCACTCATTCTGCAACTCACCCTCGGATCATATACTTCAGTATTCCCTTTAGTTTGTCCGTCCGCACTTTCTTCTGTCCGCACTTTTTCCTCTCTCCGCACTCAGATCCTAAAAGCTACCGAGCCTAGAGGGCTGCAAATAGGCATGTTGATCACCCACCCCCCAATCATCAGGCATACCAAATTGCAGCACTTTATCCTCAGTAGTTTGGATTTTATTTAAGTTTTAAGTTAGCCATGCTCGCGCTTCTGGCAACTCGACAACACACAGGCCACCACGGCTGGCTGAGTGTTGCATGGGCCGCGAGTCGAACAGCATTCTACCGAAGCAATTGAAAAATAGATATATTTTCGGTGGTCTTGATTATACTCTGCACAGAAAACTCGATTGCGCCGAAGACACTTCGATACAATTCTTTTTTTTTAATTTCATTGAATTTTGTATTACGTTCCAGATTTGGCTATATCCATAATTCACATTCCGCCACAAATAGCGTAGAAGGCGATTTAAACCGAATAATATTCTTCATGGCCGGAACTTTCTAAAGAATAAGCAAGTTAAAGCAGAGCAACCTTGGAATAAATATCAAACTGATAACCGGTGCGAAGCTGACGGGCTGTCAATGAAAACGATGAAAATAAATGATATTTGAAGATTTGAAGAAAGATTTATGTCAGTGAACTTTGGGGACTGGGGGGGGGGGGGGGGGGCCGCTGTGGGGGGGGAGATGAGAGGGTGATGAAATATGAACAAGAAAAGCCACAAGAATAAAGGAAGAACTTGAAAAAACGGAGAAGGAGAACAGAGGAGGCATAAAAGGAAGGTAATAATTATGAGTTTTATATGCAAATATTTAGGACAAAATGATTAAAAAAGAACTTTAGAAGAATAAAGGTTGAAACAGAGAAACAAATCCACAGTTGTGTAACTGTGAAAATATATCTTTTATTTATATTTGTACAATTACATAAATGTAGGGAAGTAGCTCCGGGACTCATGCAGAAGAGTGTGTTACTAGAAACAGCGCCCATAGTGAGAAAAGTGATGGACTCCTAAGGAGGCAGGATGCAACCCGGAACCCCACACTATAAATACCACCCCAATAGATAGACAAGAAGAGATAATAATAATAAATAGAAGGAAATAAAGAAGAATATCATTTAAACAATAGTAAAACGAAAGGGGAGATGAAAAAAGCAGAATAAAATTAATAATAAGAATTAGAAGGAAAAAAATATTAATGCAAACAGCAAAAAGGAAGGAAGAGGAGATAAAAAAACCAGAACATTCAACAACTGGAGAGAGAGAGAGAGAGAGAGAGAGAGAGAGAGAGAGAGAAGATACGTAATATCTTTAAGCCACTACATTACAGATATTACTTCAGCCTTTTCTGAACTTGGTCTCAAAAGTGTAAAAATTAAATCTTTCATTTTTTTTCTTTTGTCGGGATTAGGTAACCTAGTGTGACCTTCTTAGCCTAGGCTGGAGCAGAGAAGGATGAGAGGATACATAGTAGGATCTACTGGGCCCCTATTATTGGGATGGGATCTATAATTCTAGTGATTAAGTCACCAGGAATTTGACAGAATCATTAGTGTTATTTTAAACTGTTTTTCAACGGGAAATTGCGTTTACATTGAAAACATCTTACGGTGTACAAGTTGTTTTAGTAATGAAAAATACATTTATATAGAAGGATCCCCCTTCAGTCTATAAAAATGCTTGTTAAATTTAGCCTTCGATATATTTTCTATATTTATAGATTTAGATTCTAAGTTTCTTCAGATAGGGAATAATTATTCATTCTAGCAAATTTGGTTTGGAATATATATCATGTTTCTAGATTTTTTTTTCTTTTTTGGATAAGGATATATTTACTGTAGCAAAACACTTAAATGAATAAAAATGTGTTTTTGGAAAATTTTACTTTTAAATATATTTGGTTTTTAGCTTTAGATTTAATTTTTTTCCACTGATATCTGAGAGGAATATTTGCTGTAGTAATATTCCTTTGTACTTACAAACACCCAGTTCTAATGAATGAATAAAAATGGCCTAAAGTAAAGAATTTTTAACTTACCTATTTGGTCGGGTCCGTTGGGGTCGATGACGTCATAACCGAGTTGTTTAGTCGCCTTGATGAAGCCGCTCAGCAGAGGCGTCGCCCACCTCTTGTCTTCTACAGACAGAGGACCGCCCTTGCCGTGGTAGGCAACTGTAGAAAAGCAGACGACAGTGGTTAAGAGGTCATACAATTCGAGCGAGCAATTCAGAAAAAGAATAAGGAGTTAAGTCTACGTCACTTCATAAATACCCGTTTTTTTTGTTTAAATAACAGAAAACGGACATTAAAAAACAGGGGATACTCCGATGGAACAAAAACCTCGCAACCTTGAAACAACTTTCACTCGAGATTGCACTACCATTTCTTTTCATTCGTTTCCCAACTGTCCTACATATCACATCGATGCTCTTGTAACCGAATTCGTTTTTTTTTATTGAAATGTTCGGGGAAAGGGCATAAATTAAAGGCCGTGAGGGGGCTCAGAATATTCATGTTACCGAATTGTCAGAACCGGAGAAAATTTTTTTTTTAAAGTGAAGAAATAGTCTCGGTGTCTCTTTCTCAAACATCTGATTAAATCTTAGGCTTTGTGGCAAGAGGTGTGGAACACCCTCTGGCCGACAATTTCAGAACAAGTTCGTCGCTTCCACGAAATGGGTTAGTGGGCATGTTAGGTCATATTCCATTTTTTTCTTTATTATTATTACCACACGATTGCAGAATCAGTCGAACTTCTCTACACGTATATTCTTTTATCACAACTTCGGCTATACATACTTTCCAGCTCTCTGGATTACAAGGCCCTTCCATTTTGAAATTGGGCCTTAAGGTTAATAACAGTCATAGGCATTGCATCAAAAGTCCAATAGATCGTTATGAATGCAATGCAGTTATAATCAAGATTTAATGGTGGACAAAAACTGTGAAAAAGATAAAATTAAATAAATGTAAAAATATCATTATTCTTTGCGTCATTTCCTTCACTCTGCCAGTTTATTTACACAAAATGTATATTTATAGAGGACTAACCAATATATTTATACAAATAAGTATATTAATAAAGTTATTGAAATAAGGAATGTAATTTTTAAATCGCCCACTAGTCACGGCAAATCATCGACAGAACTTCAGGACAAAAAACCATCAATTAAACACCGTCTCGGACACGTGGGCCATCCACCAAAAACAGGAAACGAGACGAGAGAAAGCAAAAACTAAATTATAGCCAAGCCTAAATACTAGAAGACGACTTTGACACTTAGGAATGAAAACGTCGAAAGTCCTAAATTCGAAAAAAAAAGTGACTCACGCGTATTCTTGTTCCTGGTCCCTCTGTAGTCCTCCGCCTTCATGAAATAGGGCAAGACTGATTCGTAACCCCAGCCGGGATTACCGAGGCTCTCCCAGTAGTCGTAATCTCTCCTGTTCCCCCTCACGTAGAACATCCAGTTCAAGGTGGAGGTTCCTCCGAGGACGCGCCCTAGCGGGTAGGCGATCGCCTGCGGAGTTTGGACAAAAATTGAATTCTCTTGAAGGGTGTTTAGGACTCCAAAAAGATCTTGGATTGATGTGGAGGGGATGGAAAATTAATTTAGCAGTCAACTCTATTATACTTGCATATGTAATTATTTTTAATTTATTGAAAGAAATTGACAAATATAGATCGATGATATGTCAGAGTATGGTTGAATAAAAGTGATTTGGTGTTGACGTTTTGAGAGAGAGAGAGAGAGAGAGAGAGAGAGAGAGAGAGAGAGAGAGAGAGATAAATGATACAGTATTTCTATAGGTAGTAAGTCCGTGCCTCTGACGAGAGAGAGAGAGAGAGAGAGAGAGAGAGAGAGAGAGAGAGAGAGAGAGAGATTAAACAGCGACTCGCATTATTTTTCCAGGCATCAATCCGTTTCTCTGGAGAGAGAGAGAGAGAGAGAGAGAGAGAGAGAGAGAGAGAGAGAGAGGACTCACATTATCCTTGTATGCATGAAGGCCGTGCCTCTGCCGAACTGTGGAGTACTTCCAATCGGCGACGCCCCTAGGACCGGCAAAGATCAATGCAGGGACGTTGCTCTCCTGAGGGGGCTCGCCCCCGGCCTCCAGCAGGAGTATTCGCCATCCGGGGACCTCCGAGAGACGGTTTGCTAACACTCCGCCGCCAGATCCACCTCCAACTGCGGAAGGGATAAGAAGATGTCAGGACAGGTTACGGCTTTAGTATCTATTATGCTCTCACATTCTCCTAATCTGTTCTTTATCTATTCCTATTAGGATTTGGTTCCAGAGGGAAAAAAAGGTTAGTCATGGCTACGTCCATCCTTCCACAGCATCATCCATCCCATATACTTACACCAGAGGCTCATCAGCAGCTCTTTAAAACCACTCTTTCTTATAAGCTCTGCGCCACTACCCTTCATATAGCAGGCACCATTTTGGTTTTCCTCTCCTCATTCCCCTGCAATACTCCTCGACAATATACTACTTCCTTTTTTGCTCATATCATTCTAACACTCCCATATGTCCTCTTCTTCATACAGGGAAAGAATCATTCCCCTAAACAACTCTTTTGGAACCTTTCCCTCATCCTATATACCTTACACACCCTGGTCAGTCACTCGGTCACTATCATCACTATAAAGCATTCTCCAGTTTACATTAGTCCCTTCCACTCTTGCATCACTCAGATCTGCACCTTTGCTATCTTCTTCGTTTGACGACTTTATCAAAATACTCTGTCAGACTCATATGAGATCCCACAAACAAAAGAAATTGACATACTTCAATCATGGTTACACATGTATATAAGAGTCTGATTACAATTCATACCTGGCTTTACTCGTAGTATTTCATTATTTAGTCAATACTACTGAACGCACAATTATGTAAAGGGAAAACTTGGAGTTAGTACATATATACCGCTTGAAGGTCATCTGTCTTTCTCTTGATCTCTTGACCTTATTCACACAGTTCAAGCACAAGGTTATCCATTAATTCGTATTTCTTGAGGCTGTGGTTCTTAATGCCCTTAATGACCCGATATCACCACGACAAGGCCAGAATGCGATCCCCTGATGTGGTCGTAAAAATTTTGTAGAAACCAAAATATTTCTTGACGGATAGTTCAGGAAGTATCGATTCACCTTCTTCATGGTCGTTTAAAATCAAGGTCAGGGCTTGTCTTATAGTCGCCTGAAATCATTCGGCTTTCTTGTCGGGGAAAGTTGGTTGGTGTTACGTCTGGTCCCAACGAGGTGTTAGACATTTTTGGTTTTTGTAAGTGGTTGTGGTTTTCCTGATATCATTTTCAACTTTACTTTGACTATACGATTCTTATAAGCGAGTTCTTGAATCCTAATTATGGTATTTAACGTTTAGGGAAGAGGTAACAAAATCCAACGTCGGTAGATCTTTCTTTACAAGGAATAAAAAAAAACGCATGCGCTAAAAAAAAAAAAAAAAAAAAAAAACCTCACGAGGGAGTAAATTCTCATAAAACGACCACCATCCGCGAACGATTTACTGAAGTACTCCACCATGTCAGGTGACCTTCAGCTTCCTGGTTCCACCTGATTCGACACCTGAATTCGACACCTGAGCGACTCGATGGCGTTGCTCGCATCCACGCCAAGAGTAGTGTCAGTTTCGGCGGCTAGACCACAGTACTCTTGATTTCAAACTCTTCCTGGTTCATGAGCCCGACACGAAGCGCGCGAAACAAGTTCTGGACTCGAAGTGTTCTAGATAGATGCGGGGAACTTGCTTGCAAGCACGCCTGCTGGCGGTCCAGAACCGTTATACAGGGTGTCCATAAAGTCTCAGTACTATTGCAGGCAATAAGTACTTGTAATGGTACTGGGACTTATGGACACCCTGTATATATCTGCAAATATCGGATGTTCGATTGCTTGCCGGGACTGGAACCCTAGTATTTCTTGGGACCAGTTTTTTTTTTTCTTTTAAGGCGATAAATCTCAAACGAGTTTTACAGCTTCATGTGGTCTTGGATTAGCATAAAAAAAAAAACTAGCAACGCAAAGAGAAATAAAAAAATAGGGAAATTCCAACAAACATTGACATTTGCAATTGCTAAAATATATAATCGTCTAAAATGCACATCGAAGTCGACTCCCTAAACAGACTGCGGTAGTCATTTGGTACCTGAATCTATTGATGGGTGCAAAAACAATTGAAGGTCTGGATCTTCCTGCTAATACCAGATTCATTTTCGCTGTTTTGTGAATTATTCTCGTTCATTTAATCCGGCGTTGATAATAATAGTTGCTACTGTGGCAGCTACTCAAATTGCAAATACACAGGAGGTATAGACATTACGCAAAGCGATGATTATTCGTCTTTAGAGAGACAGTTACCAGTTTGCAAATATACGCACAGACACATATATACATGTATGCATATAATTATCCACGCACATTCACCTTCTCCACCCTTAGTGATTTATACTACAGACTATTAAACACCAGACATCTAATTCACTGCTAAGGCCACAACCTACCCCCACCCCCCAAACCCCCCGGGGGTGGGGGGGATGGGGGTAGGTTGTGGCCTTAGCAGTGAATTAGATGTCTGGTGTTTAATAGTCTGTAGTATAAATCACCAAGGGTGGAGAAGGTGAATGTGCGTGGATAATTATATGCATACATGTATATATGTGTCTGTGCGTATATTTGCAAACTGGTAACTACTGTCTCCCAAAAGACGTATAATCATCACTTTGTGTAATGTCTATACCTCCTGTGTATTTGCAATTTGAGTAGCTGCCACAGTAGCAACTATTATTATCAACGCCGGATTAAATGAACGAGAATAATTCACAAAACAGCGAAAATGAATCTGGTATTAGCAGGAAGATCCAGACCTTCAATTGTTTCTGCACCCATAAATAGATTCAGGTACCAAATGACTACCGCAGTCTTTTTAGGGAGTCGACTTCGGTGTGCATTTTAGACGATTATATATTTGAGCATTTGCAAATGTCAATGTTTGTTGCAATTTCCTTATTTTTTAATTTGTCTCTTTGCGTTGCTAATTTTTTTTGTTTACTAATCCAAGACGACATGAAGCTGTAAAACTCGTTTGAGATTTATCGCCTTAAAAGAAAGAAAGAAAGAAAAATTATATATATATATATATATATATATATATATATATATATATATATATATATATATATATATATATATATATTTTGGACTCACATCGTTCAAACACAGGTCTTTCAATACAAAAGGCAAGGGCGCTGCTAACTGAGCCACACAACATCCTGCCTTTCACTTGGAAGGCCTGGGTTCGATCCCGATGTGAGTCCGAAATTTATGTGTAGTACATTTATACAGGGTGTCCATAAACGTCCCAGTAACATGGCAAGTATTTATCGCTAGTATTGGTAGTGGGACTTTATGGACACCCTGTGTAATATATTATATATAATATATATATATATATATATATATATATATATATCTATATATATATATATATATGTATATATATATATATATATATATATATATATATATATATATATATATATATATATATATATATATATATATATATATAGTTGGTGTCTGTGCGACGTACTTATGATGAAGTCGTAACTCTGCGTCAAGATGGCGGAGGCGTCGTAATCATGGCGCCCTATGTCGTGCAGGACTGCGCTGAAGAGGATCCTCAGCAGGGCGACGGGTATCACGCGGAAGGCGTCCCTGAGGGCCGATGGGTGAAGCATCTACAGGATATCTTCCGAGGTCCTATACTTCAGATACGCTCCTGAGGAGTTTCCCGTCGGAGGAAGTTTTATTCTCTTGAACTTGATGAAAGTTGGTTGTCCTGCAATGAAGCCACATTCTCTTTTATAATAATAATAATAATAGAATTATAATATAATAATAAATAATAATATAATGGTTTATGTTATTTTAAACTTGATATTTTTTGTTTTTTTTTAAATGATACATATTTTCGGGGGAAAGATTATGGATAAACAATAATAATAATAATAATAATAAAAATAATAATAATAATGATAATAATAATAATAATAATAAAAATGCGCCTTAGTCAACATACAAAAGGGCAAAGTAACAAGAACTGAAGGGATAAAGCTACCAGATGGGAGCAACATCAAACACATAGATGAGACTGGATACAAATACCTGGGAATACTAGACGGAGGTGATATAAAATACCAAGAGATGAAGGACACGATCAGGAAAGAATATATGCAGAGACTCAAGGCGATACTCAAGTCAAAACTCAATGCCGGAAATATGATAAAAGCCATAAACACATGGGCAGTGCCAGTAATCAGATACAGCGCAGGAATAGTGGAATGGACGAAGGCAGAACTCCGCAGCATAGATCAGAAAACCAGGAAACATATGACAATACACAAAGCACTACACCCAAGAGCAAATACGGACAGACTATACATAACACGAAAGGAAGGAGGGAGAGGACTACTAAGCATAGAGGACTGCGTCAACATCGAGAACAGAGCACTGGGGCAATATCTGAAAACCAGTGAAGACGAGTGGCTAAAGAGTGCATGGGAAGAAGGACGAATAAAAATAGACGAAGACCCAGAAATATACAGAGACAGGAAAATGACAAACAGAACAGAGGACTGGCACAACAAACCAATGCACGGACAATACATGAGACAGACTAAAGAACTAGCCAGCGATGACACGTGGCAATGGTTACAGAGGGGAGAGCTAAAGAAGGAAACTGAAGGAATGATAACAGCGGCACAAGATCAGGCCCTAAGAACCAGATATGTTCAAAGAACGATAGACGGAAATAAAATCTCTCCCATATGTAGGAAGTGCAATACGAAAAATGAAACTATAAACCACATAGCGAGCGAATGTCCAGCACTTGCACAGAACCAGTACAAAAAGCGGCATGATTCAGTGGCAAAAGCCCTCCACTGGAGCCTGTGCAAGAAACATCAGCTACCTTGCAGTAATAAGTGGTACGAACACCAACCTGAGGGAGTGATAGAAAACGATTAGGCAAAGATCATCTGGGACTATGGTATCAGAACAGATAGGGTGATACGTGCAAATAGACCAGAAGTGACGCTGATTGACAAAATCAAGAAGAAAGTATCACTCATTGATGTCGCAATACCATGGGACACCAGAGTTGAAGAGAAAGAGAGAGAAAAAAATGGATAAGTATCAAGATCTGAAAATAGAAATAAGAAGGATATGGGATATGCCAGTGGAAATCGTACCCATAATCATAGGAACACTAGGCACGATCCCAAGATCCCTGAAAAGGAATCTGGAAAACCTAGAGGCTGAAGTAGCTCCAGGACTCATGCAAAGAGTGTGATCCTAGAAACGGCGCACATAGTAAGAAAAGTGATGACTCCTAAGGAGGCAGGATGCAACCCGGAACCCCACACTAAAAATACCACC
>NC_087204.1:106119572-106124572 GCF_015104395.2 Macrobrachium nipponense
ATATTCCTTCATCAATGTGAATCAATGATCCTTCAACAGTCTGCGGTCGTCGTCTTTCTCCTCTTTATTACATCTATATTTCCTGCTCATTTTCCCATGTCACGCTTTAATGTCATCACTGGAATCATTCATTCGAGCTTCGGGCGGTAAGTCTGAACTTTTACGAAAGTAAAAGCGTTCTTATTTCTGCGTTCCTCAAGTAGGCTTTCCAGAAAGGTATGGAAACTACGATTCTTAGCAGCTTTTCCAGACAGCCATTCTTTGTAGATTTTCCAGACGGATATGGAAACTACAATTCTACGTAGCTTTTCCAGACAGTCATTCTTTGTAGATTTTCCAGACGGATATGGAAACTACAATTCTTCATAGTTTTTCCAGGCAGTCATTCTTTGTAGATTTTCCAGACAAATATGAAAACTACAATTCTTCATAGTTTTTCCAGGCTGTCATTCTTTGTAGATTTTCCAGACAAATATGGAAACTACAATTCTTCGTAGCTTTTCCAGACAGTAATTCTTTGTAGAATTTCCACATAGATATGAAAACTACAATTGTTTGTAGGTTTTCCAGAGGGGTATTGAAACAATAATTCTTATTAAATTTTCCAGAGAGGTATGTTAAACTACAGTGCCTTATAAATTTTCCAGACAGGTATGGAAACTATAACTGTTTGTAGGTTTTCCAGACAGGTATGGAAACATAACTGTTTGCAGCTTTTCCAGACAGGTATGGAAACTATAACTGTTTGTAGGTGTTACAGACAGGTATGGAAACTATAAATGTTTGTAGGTTTTCCAGACAGGTATGGAAACTATAACTGTTTGTAGCTTTTCCAGACAGGTATGAAAACTATAACTGTTTGTAGGTGTTCCAGACAGGTATGGAAACTATAACTATTTGTTGGTTTTCCAGACAGGTAAGGAAACTATAACTATTTGTAGGTTTCCTTGAAAGGTATGGAAACTGCAATTCTTCGTAATGTAAAAAAATAATGCACATTTTTCGCACTTTCAATGCACAGTTCGTATAAATCAGTCATTCAAGACAGTAAAAATTGGCGAAGCGGCAGTAGAAGTATCACGAACTGGAGATTTCTGGATGATCATAGCTCTCACCCCCATAACCTTTTCCAGCAAAGACTTCAAGACATTTCACTTCCAGCCGAGAAAGGGAAAGTATTTCCAAAGTATAGGCAGCGTGAGCAATTATGTTATACCATTCTGACGACCACAATTTCTCTCTTAGTATTTAATTGCTTCGTTACGACTATAACAGAAGGAAATTACGACCCGAGTGTGATTGGCGATTATGAGTTGAATTGTGCTGACTCACGGCACACAATATGACGTAAGATAAGACCAGTCTGAATTCACTGTCACAAAGAAAACGCTTGGCCTATTTTCAAGTATGCCCAGGTACTGGGCATCTCAGGGGCAAGGTGATGGAGACCGCTGGCTCGGAAGCGGGAGAACAGCAACAACCAACCATCCGATCTTGCCGAGGTGACTGAGTTTGCATGCACACCATTAGCACGGATGATCGATGGAGCCACCTGGCCGTGTTTGAGGTTGCCGTGTAAAAGAATCAATTTCTTTTCCGCGAGGGACGAGTCTTCTGGGGCGTTGTTAAGAGGACATATGATACAGTTTTAGAAGATTGATCTTCGGCCTTGATTGTGCGCGTGAGATTTGCAGTCATTCAAGGTCTTTCTCTGCGATGCTACTGATGCAGAAGGTCTTTCTGTGCAGTCTATAACTATAGTACATTCACATCAGCCGTGCATCTGATGTCTAGGCCAGTCCCTTACGACGCTCCTGATTGGCTGTTGATAAGCTAATGAAAGGGCTGGAAACTCTCAGCCTCTCTCGTGAGTTCAAATAGGGAGGATGTATGTTCCACCTCTCTTGAGGGATGCTTCTGAAAGACGTATCCCTCAAGAGAGGTGTGACATATACCCATGTGAACTCTCTCGAGAGACTAACTTTTTCCAGCCCTGTCATTGGCTTATCAACAGCCAATCAGGAGCGTCGTACGGGACTGGCCTAGATATCAAATGCACGGTTGATGTGAATCTACTATAGTACTGATAAAACTGCAAACACTAGTGATACTGCTTATCACTAACAACGCAAAAATGACTACAATCCTTGCCAAAGGAAGTCCCAAAGCTTAAACAATCAGTAAGAGATAATCAAAGCAATATTCCATTCCAGTTGCTGATTTCAGTGGGGACTTAGGAATATAAAAGCACTCTGGGAGAAAGAGAGGATGCTGATTCATTCACGACCATAATTCCTCCTTTTATCCCCAGACATTCTACTGGCTCTATTCTATCCCACCCCACAGGAGTGTAGCAGCAAGCGCGTGAATTTCACTTACCACAACTAGTGTTAACTGGTCAATTTCCTCGATTCTGACAGATTTCGGGAGCAGTGACCTTGAATACAGACACACACACAAACACACACACACCTGGCCCTAACGCCGAAGCAAGGCCATCGAGATCGACACAACACAGGAAGATTTTTAGACTTTCGTTTAATGACCGGGCCCAGGGGCTAATTCCTCAATTGGCCAAATGTAGAAGCTACTTCGGTTTTTCAAGGATTAGTCAAAGTCAAATGTAAAAATAGTATAAATTCTCGTGACGTCGAAAATAGAAATGAGAAAATATCCAACGATCATTATTTTCATTTAAATTTTTATGTTATGGTCTCTCTTTTTTTTGGACTGACCGACGAAAATTCTGTTTGACCTAAAGTAGAGAGAGAGAGAGAGAGAGAGAGAGAGAGAGAAGAGAGAGAGAGAGAGAGTAAAATTCATAGTGATGTTGAAAATTAAAATTGGAAAAACTGAACGAGAGGCTTCCATTAACTATTAAATTCTTAATTCTTAATTTATTTTCTTATTTTTTTAAATAAAAAAATGAATCTGGATAAAAGACCGACGAGAATCCAGTCTGGGACAAAAGCGAAAAGAGAGAGAGAGAGAGAGAGAGAGAGAGAGAGAGAGAGAGAGAGAGAGAGAGAGAGAAATCATTCAAGTCCCAACTCGTCCGCTGCAAACCTAAGCACTGAATCATCCAGTGGCACTTAGTCAGCTGCGGTTGGTCGTAACCAAAGACGAAAAAAGGCTAAGGGGCTACCAACTTCATCCTTCAAGCCTTGTTGAAGACCGGAAGTGTAGCGCCATCTGAAGCCACCGTCGCTCAAGGTTAAGGTTGAGGGCGTGGCCGTATGCTTGAAGGTATGCTGAACTTTTGCTGACGAACTTTGTCTTGCAAATGACGTCGACTGCTTATGGAAAATTCCTGTACTGACAGCCAATTAGAACCCGCCTCAATTCGCTCTCATTAACACAGCCTTTGAGAGTGACTAAAAACTTGACATTCTGGGGAAAAGTGAATAAAAAAAAAGAAAAAAATGGACTACTGTTCAAATGGACGGTATTGTCATCTGCTTACAGGACTTCCCTCCCTTCCCCCCCCCCCCCCCCCCTCTCCTCCCCGCCCATCACAACAACTCCTCCGTCTTACTTGAAGTAAAGGACTCTCCTCCACTCTCGCCAACAACTCCTCAGTCTCACTTGAAGGAAAGGACCATCCTTTCCCCCTCCCCCCCAACCCCCCCAACCCCCAACTCCTCCGTCTCATTGAAGTAAAGGACTCCCCCCTCCCCCCTCCACCCCGCCGTCCCCCAACAACTCCTCGGCCTCACCGACGAAGCGCGCAGATTATATTATTGTTTACGGACAGGACAGTCCTCCACAACAAAAGTTCACGAATCATCTCCTACAGGAAGCGAAGGACCGCCACCTTACCTTCCTTCTCCTCCTCCTCCTCCTCCTCCTTCGTCCACAAGGGCGGCGCCATTGGGAAGAACGTCGTTAAGTTCCAAGGTTGAGTTCATTTTTCATGCAAGACATCGAGGACAGGAATCCTCAATTTAGAAAAAAATATACTTCAAAAATTTTTTTTCCAGGCGATTTGACTTTACTGGAATACAAAGGAAGATTCTGGTTTCCTGGAGAGGGTATTTTGCCTTGTACCCTTTCGTGCATAATAACCAGGGCACAAAAGAATTCTGATGTATAGCAGAGTTTTTAGATTATAATGCCTGCTATATTAAAAATCAATATAATAAAAAAACAAATGTTCTTGATTATACTGTCTTGTGAAAACGTTCACGCAAATTAAAAAACGAATTTTCTTGCTGTCTTGTGAAAATGTTCGCGTAAATTAAGAACTAATTTTCTTAATTAAATTGTCTTATGAAAACCTTTACGTAAATTAAAAATGAATTATATTGTCTTGCGAAAACGTTCACGTAAATTAAGAACTAATTCTTTAAATTATATTGTATTTTGAAAACGTTTACGTATATTAAAAGCAATTGTTCTAAATCATATTGTCTTACGAAAGCGTTCACGTAAATTAAAAATGAATCATACCAATTTTTTGTCTTGTGAAAACATTAATGTAAATTAAAAACAATTGTTCTTTATTACATTGTCTTGTGAAAACGTTTAAGTAAAAAAAATAGTTTTATTAATTACGTTGTCTTATGAAAACGTTTACGTAAATTAGAGATGAATTATCTTAATTATATTTTCTTGCGAAAACGTTTACGTACGTTAAAAATGAATCATCTTAATATCATTGTCTCATGAAAAGTTAACGTAAATTAAAAATATATTTTCGTATCTATATTGACCAAAGTTTAACAGAAACGTTTACGTAAACGTTTGCCTTGTTGGTTGACTGGAGATAAAGCCGGCTTTGTGCCAGCACAGGCTCTTTCCCAAAATCGGAGATAATGAAGGCGATAAACAGGCCTGAAATGAAACCCTGGATTCACCCAACTAGCATAGACAGTGCTTGAAAGCAGATGAGACACTGATTTTAATGTTGTTTTTTTTTCTTTTAAAGGGACCTCCCACCACAGATTTATCTTCTATCCATTTTTTAACTATTCATTTATGTATTTTATTTATTTATTTAT
>NC_087204.1:106132072-106137072 GCF_015104395.2 Macrobrachium nipponense
TGACCTCATAGGTCCAGCTTTTGACCTTTGGCCTGGATTCTACTTTTCACTGGAAATGATTCAGTGCTTATAAAAGTGAAGATTTACTTTGAAATCATAATCCAGCAGTCCCTTCACACTTCAGCCTTCGTTTACTAGGAGACTCCAGGTCTTTTTCCAGTCTTGACCTACAATTTCTCCTCAAACAATCTTTTTCCAGTCTTGACCTACAATTTCTCCTCATACAATCATTATCCAGTCTTGACCTACAATTTCTCCTCATACAATCTTTATCCAGTCTTGACCTACAATTTCTCCTCATACAATCTTTATCCAGTCTTGACCTACAATTCTCCTCATAGAATCTTTAATTTATCCAGTCTTGACCTACAATTTCTCCTCATAGAATCTTTTATCCAGTCTTGACCTACAATTTCTCTCATAGAATCTTTATCAGTCTGACCTACAATTTCTCCTCATAGAATCTTTATCCAGTCTGACCTACAATTTCTCCTCATAGAATCTTTATCCAGTCTTGAACCTACAATTTCTCCTCATAGGAATCTATCCAGTCTTGACCTACAATTTCTCCTCATACACCATCTTATCCAGTCTTGACCTACAATTTCTCCCTCATAGAATCTTTATCCAGTCTTGACCTACAATTTCTCCTCATAGAATCTTTTATCCAGTCTTGACCCTACAATTTCTCCCCTCAAAATCTTTATCCAGGTCTTGAACCTACAATTTCTCCTCATAGAATCTTTATCCAGTCTTGACCTACAATTTCTCCTCATAGAATCTTTATCCAGTCTTGACCTACAATTTCTCCTCATAGAATCTTTATCCAGTCTTGACCTACAATTTCTCCTCATACAATCATTATCCAGTCTTGACCTACAATTTCTCCTCATAGAATCTTTATCCAGTCTTGACCTACAATTTCTCCTCATACAATCTTTATCCAGTCTTGACCTACAATTTCTCCTCATAGAATCATTTATCCAGTCTTGACCTACAAATTTCTCCTCATACAATCTTTATCCCAGTCTTGACCTACAATTTCTCCTCATACAATTCATTATCAGTCTCCGTTGACCTACAATTTCTCCTCATCAAATCTTTATCCAAAAGTCTTGACCCTACAATTTCTCCTCATAAGAATCTTTATCCAGTCTTGACCTACAATTTCTCCTCATACAATCATTTATCCAGTCTTGACCTACAATTTCTCCTCATAGAATCTTATCCAGTCTTTGACTACAATTTCTCCTCATAGAATCTTTATCCAGTCTTGACCTACAATTTCTCCTCATAGAATCTTTATCCAGTCTTGACCTACAATTTCTCCTCATAGAATCTTTATCCAGTCTTGACCTACAATTTCTCCTCATACAATCATTATCCAGTCTTGACCTACAATTTCTCCTCATAGAATCTTTATCAGTTCTTGACCTACATTTCTCCCTCATAGAATCTTATCCAGTCTGACCTACAATTTCTCCTCATACAATCATTATCCAGTCTTGACCTACAATTTCTCCTCATAGGAATCTTATCCAGTCTTGACCTACAATTTCTCCTCATAGAATCTTATCCAGTCTTGACCTACAATTTCTCCTCATACAATCATTATCCAGTCTTGACCTACAATTTCTCCTCATAGAATCTTTATCCAGTCTTGACCTACAATTTCTCCTCATACAATCATTATCCAGTCTTGACCTACAATTTCTCCTCATAGAATCTTTATCCAGTCTTGACCTACAATTTCTCCTCATAGAATCTTTATCCAGTCTTGACCTACAATTCCAGTCTTGACCTACAATTTCTCCTCATAGAATCTTTATCCAGTCTTGACCTACAATTTCTCCTCATAGAATCTTTATCCAGTCTTGACCTACAATTTCTCCTCATACAATCTTTATCCAGTCTTGACCTACAATTTCTCCTCATAGAATCTTTATCCAGTCTTGACCTACAATTTCTCCTCATAGAATCTTTATCCAGTCTTGACCTACAAATTTCTTCCTCATAGAATCTTATCCAGTCTTGACCTACAATTCTCCTCATAGAATTCTTTATCAGTCTTGACCTACAATTTCTCCCTCATACAACCTTTATCCAGTCTTGACCTACAATTTCTCCTCATAGAATCTTTATCCAGTCTTGACCTAACAATTTCTCCTCATAGAAATCTTTTTAATCCAGTCATTTGACCACAATTTCCCTCATACAACCTTTATCCAGTCTTGACCTACAATTTCTCCTCATACAACCTTTATCCAGTCTTGACCTACAATTTCTCCTCATAGAATCTTTATCCAGTCTTGACCTACAATTTCTCCTCATACAACCTTTATCCAGTCTTGACCTACAATTTCTCCTCATAGAATCTTTATCCAGTCTTGACCTACAATTTCTCCTCATAGAATCTTTATCCAGTCTTGACCTACAATTTCTCCTCATACAATCATTATCCAGTCTTGACCTACAATTTCTCCTCATACAACCTTTATCCAGTGTTACTGCCTCTGAGAGAGGTCCGCTTCAGGTTCGATATGAAATAAATAAAAAAAAAATTATTTCAACACCAACAGTTGAAACTGGGGATACGATTATAGAAAGAAACACTAACACAACAAAGGTTTATTTACAAGCTTACTAACAAAGGTAAATGCAGAATGGGGTCTCCTATTTACATAAAAAAACAGAATATTACACTGTATGAACTGGGGGAACAGTGAGGTAATTTAAATACAGTGATTCGAAGCGGTGGTTTCACAAAAGTAGAGCGGCAATTGCAGACGTCCTCTTGACTCTGTATTGCAGAAAATAGTCTACTTGTAAGGCAGGAACTCTCCAAAACCCCTAGCAGGACCTTTTCTTCTCTGAAGTCTGCTCGATGTCGAGATAACACGGTCGTCCACTCCTGAAGACGACTAGACCAGTATCCAACCAACTCTCGAGCAACTTTTTTTCTGATCCTTTATCGGTCCCTTTCTCTCTTATCTCTCACGGATGATCTCTGCTGCTGCTGATCTCTCACTGATAATCTGATCTGTGGCTCTTACTGAGGATATCTCTCTGACAATCTCTCTGGGGGCGGAGCCTACGGCGAGCGTCACAGACTCCCGATATTTCCAGAACTTCTTAGATGAATCTAGATGAGGTATTGCATCAGAAATCGCAGCATTTCTCACGTCACGACGGCGCCTGACGAGTTCCACAACACTCCTGCCGATTCTAGAACCATCATGATAACAGGCACCTCCAACACAATGCGCTAACGCCTCCTTGCTGCCGAACTTCTCGAAAATGCGTTCTCCCTTCCTTTATCTTTCTTTGCTAGGAAGCAATTACCATCAAATCCAGTCTTGACCTACAATCGCTCCTCATACAATCTTTATCCAGTCTTTATCTACGATTTCTCCTCATACAATCTTTATCCAGTCTTGACCTACAATTTCTCCTCATACAATCTTGATCCAGTCTTGACCTACAATTTCTCCTCATACAATCTTGATCCAGTCTTGACCTACTATTTCTCCTCATACAATCTTGATCCAGTCTTGACCTACTATTTCTCCTCACACAATCTTTATCCAGTCTTTTCCTACAATTTCTCCTTATACAATATTCTTAGTTCCTTCTTGTGAGACTCACTCGGCATCTAAATCATCTACTATAACTCAGTACTACGAATTTGCAACGGATTAATATTGCTATTGATGTTCAAAAGATAAACCCTTGTTCATATGGAAGAAACCCATCAAAGAGGCCACTGAACTGAAACCCAATGGTGTTCTTTTGGAAGAAGTTACAAAAGATAATAGGAAGTACAGAAACAGACCAGTTAAGAGGTCAATAAAGAGATTACTAAAGAAAAATATTAATTAATATATTAATAAATAAATAGATAGGTAACAAATTAGTACAATGCAAGGTGAGTTGTTGCAGGGTAGTAATGCTTTACATCTTAGCTTGAAGGAATACTGAGAAGTTTGACAGGTATGGACTTATGCTTCATATTGGCACTGCTGTTCAGCAAATCTGGTCGCTTTCGGTAAGATAAGAAGATCGGGGATTAACTGTGATAGTTAAGTTCTTTGTTAACACACAACTTATGAAAAATCGACAAACGAGAGACCATCATCCGTCGATGTTCCATGTCATAGCTGCTACTACTATTAGGAAACAGAAACCTACCTACCACCATGAACCACTCCATCTAAAAAGAGACAAATCTCTGGCAGAAGCTGACATCCATACCAGAGAACAGTGGTCTATTAAAGAAAGGTTGCGTTGATTTTATCACTGCTATGAACATATGTGGAATTACAACAAAAGTAAGGTGCGAGTCGAAAGTTACGTCAAGTATCGGCAAAAACTTCCGTGGTAGGAGAACATGCAATACAATGTTACATACAGCGAAGCTTAATGAAAGAATGAAAGTGCCAGTCCTTGTGCCAAAATCAAATGGGGGGTAAATGAAAACACTTTCTCTTACAGATAAAAAATCCATTTTTCTGGATTTATTAGAGATCAGTAGGAAAATGAGTCTCCCCTGTAATATTAAGTTTAGCCTGCAGGTCAAAGGTTAAGGACACCGAACTTCTCGATGGAAATACATATTTTAATGATCATGTGGGATCATTGAATCTTGCACACATTTCGCACTGGAGAAAAGGGACCAAAAAAAGAAAATTATATGCCACGCCCTCAGGTACACTTGAAGGGAGAAGGGAGAAAGTGCAAATGTTTTCATTTATTTATTTATTTATTTCTTTATTTATCATTATTCTTTTCCTCCTTAATTACCAAGTTCTATTTATTTACTTATTAATTTATTATTATTATTATTTTTTTTGGTCTATCACAGTCCTCCAATTCGACTGGGTGGTATTTATAGTGTGGGGTTCCGGGTTGCATCTTGCCTCCTTAGGAGTCCATTCACTACTTTCTTACTATGTGCGCCGTTTCTAGGATCACACTCATTCTGATGAGTCCTGGAGCTATTT
>NC_087204.1:106144572-106189572 GCF_015104395.2 Macrobrachium nipponense
GGTGGGGGGGGTGGTTAGAAAGCCCTATGGACGATCCTAAAAATGTCTGAAAAAGGTGGTTTTTTTTCGCCTTGAGTTAAGATACAGGAATTTTTGGATACGATATTTATGATTCATTTTTTCTGAATGAAAATGTAGATAATAAATAAAGTGCATGTTAAACAGTACATAAAATTTATTTCTAATACAATATAATGTATTCATTTTATTTTTAGTTGTTCTTTAGTTATATGAAAACATCTGAGACGCACGGAGAGCGTATTACGATAATTCTTATGTATGGTTCGTTATGTTTATGGATACCATCAGTTACGAAGACAATACGCAAAGACAATACGCAAATTCATGACACGTTTCTTTACTAAATAAAAACAGTCGTCAGTAAAGTCTACCTAAGTGATGTTAAAATGCATTATAGCATCCATTACGAAGGCAAAAAAAGAAAAAATCTTAATCTAGTCTCTTCAGCCTTTGCAAGCAAGCAGATCGCTTACAGGAAGAAGAGATAGAAAGAGAGAAAAAACAAGAAAAAAGAAGAGACAGAGAGAGAAAAATAGAAAAAAGGAGACAGTGAGAAAGAAAAAGAAAAAAAATTAACTGCATAACTTTCCTCTTCATAAAAACTGGTAGCGATTCGTATATACCCACGCGTCCCCGCTGGGCATTTCGTACCATGCCCGGCCGTGACGTCACCTCATGGCGATAGTGGATCGATACTGATGGTGTCTGGTTTTTTTCATTTGATTTTTTTTTTTTTTTCCATTTCAACCACGTCAGTTTGTATAACATTTTCATTCTCCCCAAGTTTTCGCTTACTCGGAGAGTAAGCCTACGAACTACTTTGTTGTTTGGTGGGGGGACGGGGGGGGGGGGGGGACGGGGGGGGGGAGGGGGGGGGGGGGGGGGGGGGGTTTAGGGGGAGGTGGTTAGGAAAGCCCTATGGGAAAGCTTAAAAATGTCTGAAAAAGGTGTTTTGCGCCGAGTTAAAAATAAAGGAATTTTAGGATAGGATATTTATAATTTATTTATTAGAATGAAAATGCTAAAAAAAAATAACATGCATGGTAAACAGTACAGAACAATTATTTCTAATAAAATATAGCGTATTTATTTTAATTTTTGTTGGTAAAACAACCAGCTATTTGACCTCATTTTTTAGCACGCGCCTTCGAGTAAGCTGCAGGAAATAACGCTTTTTTTTCTTTTTTTTCTTTGAATAATTCATCTAGATTCGATTTTTAGTTTATTGATAATTACAAAGTCTAGGAAAGTGTTACCTTCTGCAACGGTTTCCTATAAAATTTAGTTTGGCTCAAAATCATTCCTTGTCCAACTAACCTTTATTGATTAATCACTGATCACATGTTACTTAAACATACGATGATCTTGTGTTCCAAAACCTTAACTAATTCTCAATAGATAATCATGAATTATAAAGAGAAGTTTACTGAAATTATCGTTCCTCTGGCAGAAGTTTCGATATGGCGATCATTTGAACGACACGTCGTCAATTCTCATATTTTGGATGAAATTAAATCTGTTCAGAGTTATGCACGTATCTAAAAGAGATGGAACAGACACACACGTACATGTGTGTGTACATATTCATAAACAGTCACAAAAACTTTAAAGTTACGTGAATTTATAAAACAAAATACATGTACATGTGTATGTGTGCATAATCATAACCAACTAACAGACATGATTTATGTAGATTTATAAAACAAACACACGTACATGTATATCTTTACATATTCATAGTCAACTAACATAAACTTGAGTTATATAGATTTATAAAACATACACACACATACATAAGTGTGTATACATATTCATAAAACCACCTCACAAAACATAAAAGTTATATGAACTTATATAAAAAAATTTGCATACTGACATGAAGTAATGAATCACAAAATACACAAACACACACACACACACACACACAAAAGAGACACGGCCAAACTTAAGAAAAAACAACTGCGGTTTTAATAAATATATTTAAAAAAAGTGGAAATATATTTGAATTTCGAAAAAAATCTGCATAACTGACCTACAGTGATTGATGCAAAAAAAGAGAGAGAAAAACAAAACACACACGAAGAAATAATTGCGCTTTTAATCCACTAATTCCAAAAACTGGAAATTTATTTGTATTTAAAAATCTGCATACTGACATAATAGTGATGGACACACACACACACACACAAAAACACGAGCAAGCGTAGAAATACTTTAACTCTTAATCTATCAACCCCCCCCCCCCAAAAATAAAAAAAGGAAACCCAAAAAAAAAAAAAAAAAACTGGTAAATTTGTCTGAATCTGCATACTGACCAATTATTGATGAATATCTCCCCCTCTCGGCCACCCCGCACACCCCCCCCCCCCCAAAAAAAAAAGAGAACACGAATGAGCGTAGAGAAAATCGTGTCCTTATTCCATTTTCCATTATTTCCCCAAAAAACTGAAAAATATATTTCAATAAAAAAAATCTACATACGGACCTGAAGTGATGGATCCAAAATTTCACTCAAAAAAAAAAAAAAAAAAAAAAAACAGGAACGATCGCGGAGAAAATCGTGTCCTTATTCCATTATTTCTAAACCTGGAAATATTTGAAGGAAAAAAAAAAGCTGCATACAGACGTGAAGTAATGAATCCCAAAATGCACTCGTAAAAAAAAAAAAAAAAAAAAAAAAAACGACACGAACATGCGAAGAAAAAAACCGTGCTCTCAATCTATTAATTCCGAGACGAATGATGCGTAACGACCGTCTCACGTACACGCACCACAAAGGAGAACAATTACGAAAAATGACGTACAGTGACGTAACCGAGGCAATTACGAATCCGTCGTAAAGATTCGTAAGACTGACGTCGCAACTTTGCGACGCAGCAGGTGGGAAAAGACTAACAAGAGACTTACTTTAAAGCGTTTGTTTATTCTTACAATGCTCGGTTTCCCTCCTTCACACCCGACTCCCACCCTCGGCCCCCAATTTCTGCCATTTCATAGCAATGCAGTTAAAGCAGGGTGAACCATTTTTTTTTCGGATTACGACATAAGCGTATATATATATAAAAGAGAGAGAGAGAGAGAGAGAGAGAGAGAGAGAGAGAGAGAGAGAGAGAATCTTATCATGAACTCAGAAACAGTATAGAGAGAGAGAGAGAGAGAGAGAGAGAGAGAGAGAGAATAATCTTATCATGAATTCAGAAACAGTATCGAGAGAGAGAGAGAATCTCAGAGAGAAACTGTAATCGACAGAGAGAGAGAGAGAGAGAGAGAAGAGAGAGAGAGAGAGAGAGAGAGAGAGAGAGTCCGAAACCCACCCATTTACGCGTACGATGCCTACGAAAGCATTTATACCGTTCCAAGATCGTCGGAATCGGCGTGACTCAGCGAAATCCGGTACGAGGTCCAAGAGCGTCTGAGTGGGAGATCAGGCAGGGATGACTTGCAGTTTCAACACTTTCACTTGTTTGTTTCGTTAAAAGGAAAATTATACTTTTTCTTTTGATTTAATTTAATTTCTTTATTTATTTTACACAGGTATAACAGAAATTTTATTTTTGTTTATTTTTTTATCCAGCCCTGACAGAAAGTTTATTTATTTTTTTAATTTTTTTTATCCAGGCCTAACAGAATCTTTACTTTTTTTTTTTTTTTTATTCTATCCAGGCATTGCTTTATGATTATTGCCTCATGACTTTTTTAAAATAAAACATATACTAAACGATTTTCTATACCTTGTAAATACAGTCTGACAAGTTTTTATTTTTTTAAAAGAAAACTGATATGTTAAAAACCTTTTCCCGTGCCTCATGGTTTTTTTTGAAAGCTGATATACTTCACCTTTTTATTTATTTTTATTTATTTAGTTTTTTTGCCAAAGCCTAACGGAGAGACGAAAGGATTGTGAATATCATCTGATGAGAATTTATTTTTTTAAAAGAAAAACTATCGTTGACTCTTTAAAAATTGGTTATGGCTTATCACCTAAAATAGTAAAGAGTATTTAATTATAACAAGGCAAAATTATATATAACCTTCCTGTATTCAAAGCAGGAGTAATATATAAAGCAAACCTCCAGGAGACAATGAATAAAGCAGCAAAAATTTAAACACATTTATTATTATAATCACACGAGTGTCTCAATAATATCACTTTTGAAAAATGAATGATGCCACCCAGATGCGGTGTCCATGGCACTGGACCCCATGTCCCCTCAATCTCTCACAACCTATCCAAAATCATTTACTACCATAAATATAACGAGACCATATATATGTATATATATATATATATATATATATATATATATATATATATATATATATATATATATATATAGACGCAAACCCTATCAACACAGATTCCGACTACATAACTCCTAGAAACTAAATTTCTGATAAATCAATCTTTATGGATGAAACCCTGATAAGAATATGCAGTCATGAAATACACTAGGATGGTGTATAAAAAGATCTCTAACAATTCAATAATGGCAGTCAAATACATATACATAAGTTACGAGATTTAATTTAAGGGACTAGTGATATGGACGTCAAGAGAAATGACTTCAACAACTCATTTGATGTGTGCCAACAAAAATTGAGACCAACCTCAAAGTAATCGAACGTCTTAAAGTGTCTGAAGAGTTCCCCGTCGATCATAGATCTTCTTGCCGACCAGAGCTGTGGAGTTCTGGGAATAGCTGGTAAAGGGCGGAGAACGATGCAAACCCGCTGCCGCTCCGTGGTTCAGAAATGTAGACTAAATTCTTATACTTCCATGTTAGCAGAGAATATGATCCATATCAAAGTCTCTGTAAAGTTTCTCAATAGTTCCCAGAATTAAACACAATCCGTGGTAAGGAGAGTGACGAGCTGTTGGTGGGTGGGAAACAACTGCTGAGTGCTGACTGTTAAGGGGGCCGGCCGGAACCCCTATATATGGTGGTATAGGGCGAAAAATGCAAAGTCATGAAAAAATTCTTGGAGCTTCATATGGCAATTGAGAATATGTATACGAAATATTTCGTCAAAATTCCTCTTACTTTCGTAGTTACAGGGTAATTAGTAAACATAACTCAATAAGCCTAAAACATTCATCCGTACAAGAAAATGCAATATTTCTTCTGTTATCGTAAATTTTAATAATTATTGGCAAAGAAATTGTGAGAAATGGCATCTGTAGAGATTTAGTGGCTCGCAGAAGTGAGTTACTGCGAGTATCTGGTTCAATCATGAATCAGTTGGACCATAGACTTCAAGTAGGTTACACGTTCGAGTTTCACCTCGTGACATTCGCTTGCATTTACGTATGTTTCGGCAAGAAGTTCATCATGCCAATGAGGAAAAGACAAGGAAAACATCTCACTAACATACAGACGAAGAAAAATCGCTCAAGTATTATTACAGAATATCGTAATATACGCGTAGTTAGTGAAAAGAGAGGGGAGGGTCGCCTAGTAACGCCCCCTTCTTGCCTGACAGCACACGTCACACTGTGCCCAAGGCTACGATCTTTGAGCAAAGAGATCTTCATTTATGATAAATAACATAGTTTTGGTTTTTTTAATACCCACCCAAAATGGACTATGAAATTCATAATAATCATGATTTATTAAATTGTCTTTGTAAAAAGAGAGTACATCTTCGAGTTTCACCTGTGACATTCTCTTGCATTTATGTTTGTTTATCTTTGTTTCGGCAAGAATGTCATCATGCCAAAGAGGAAAATACAAGGAAAACATCTCGCGCTAACATACAGAAGAAAATTCGCTGTAATAAGCCGAGTTAGTGAAGGGGAGAGAGGGGGTTATGTAGGAAGGAGTGCCCCATCTTGCCTCAAGCAGTGGCCCAGGCTACGATATATGAGCATAGGGATCATCATTTATGATTAAATTATGATAAATAAATTAGTTTTGGTTTATTAATACACAAAAAAGAAATATACATTTATAATAATCATTATTTAATAACTTTGTCTTTATAGAAATACGAAGGAAAACTTTGAACGCCCGTACCTCAAAACTATACTTATTGACCTTCAAAATCTATCTCCTCACTTAGTTTTAAAGCTATAACATTGGAATTTTGTATATAACTCAGAAAGACCTTATAGAACAATCAATATGAGCCCTTTTTTCCAATTTTTGTTTCTTCTTTTTTTTCATAAATTTTTTTCTTGTGATTTATAGGTTTTATTTTTTTACCATATTGAAAAATTCATATCTAGCAAAAAAATGACTTTTAGAAAAAAAAAAACTCTCCATTTGATTGGAGGTCTACATCAGGTCTATATATGGTAGTAATCCCAGGTCTTAATATTAAATATCAAGGAAGGAGATAGAATTTGAAAAATGGTTATTTTCGGGATAAATTGCCCTGGCGTCACAAAACCAAAGGTCAGAGGCAAAAATCATATGCGGTTTGGAGATGTCCCAAGTCACCTTATTAAGTGGTATGAATGTTAAAGTCCTGTCGTTAAAAAACGGCATTAGCCGGCCGGCCCCCTTAAGTTAACCAATAAACCTCTAAGAAAATTCTGTTTACTTTACTTGAAAACTAGCGGGATGTTAAGTCTCGAAGTTAAGTTTCAAATTGTTAGCACACAACTGCTTCGTTACCAATAATGACTGCGTACTTAAAAGAATTAAACAATGACGAAGGAGATCTTTTTAAATAAAGAAAACATGTATATAAGAAACTTATAAGATATATTTTATATCTTATTTTCTACATCCTGACTAAAGTTTCCATACAATGAGATTTTCTTCGAATAAAAATTTCCCTTAACATAATATTGTCTTACGTGTCTTTATTGTCAAATCATCATGGAAAGCAGTATTTATCCATAGTCCATGGGTATTAAATCCAAGTATGAACTTGCCGTCGTCCACCCCGGGTAGAGCCTATATACTGGTTGCTGTCTGCAGATATAATTTAATAATAATAATAATAATAATAATAATAATAATAATAATAAAATAATAATAATAATAATAATAATAATAAGAAGCTGTTATTTGAAAACAACAAGCATTGAAGACGCGAACATGATAAAAAACGAAAATAAAAAACAACAACTACACAAAAAAAAACTACCAAAAACAAAATAAAAAACAACAACAACTACAAAAAAAAAAAAAAAAAAAAAAAAAAAAACGGTTCTTTCTGGTGAGACAAAACTGACCTCAGCCCAAGTTTGAAACCGTGGCGACAGATCGTGGATATACGTACAGCAGCGACGGACTGAAATGTCGCAATTACACAAAAGTTACAAATAAAAACGACCGATCCTATAAAAAAAAAAAAAAAAAAAAAAAAAAAAAGAAAAAAAAAAAAAAAAAAAAAAAAAAAAAAAACTGCCGGACGAGAAAACTGTCGAAACGGTGCGGCACATCTTGAGTCAGCAGGTTTTGGTCGTAAGTGTTCTGGTGATTTTTTTTTTTTTTTTTTATGTTTTGGATATGATCAATAAGTTTTGTAAGCCTTCGATAAAACTGACCGAAAGATCACGTAATGAGGGAAGGAAAGGAAAGAGAGAGAGAGAGAGAGAGAGAGAGAGAGAGAGAGAGAGAGAGAGAGAGAGAGAAACGAATTCGTAAAAAAAAAAAAAAACCGGTTGGGGAAAAAAATACATCAGAAAAAGCACTGGTTTTTCACGAATCATTCTCGGATGTCTTAGAAGTAGATGAAAAGTTCATTTTCGTATGTTTTTTTTTTTTTTTTTTTTTTTGCGTGGTAGGGTGTTGAGGGGGGGGGGGGGTGGGGGGGGGGTTGGAGGGTTTATTGGGGGTAACGGTGTCCTAAATTCAAATCCGCCTGCTGTCAAACTCAAATTTCAGTTTTGAGCAAAATATGGAAATTTTTATGGTCCGAAATTTGCTGTAACTAAGATCATTTATATTTCCGGACAACGTTGTTAAGTCTTATATAGAAATATTATATAATATTCAAAGTTCAATCTGCCAATACCTAGCCGAGATTTTTTTTTTTTTGTTCACATTTCTCTGTTTTTTGTTCTTAAATCCTCAGAAAGGTGCGCAAAAACATGGTGACCTACATTGTTTCTAAAGCATTTAACAATTTTACGATTTTGATTTCATTAAATGAATTTATTTTTTGCTGCTGACTTAAATGTTATACATTTACGCCCAAAGGCATTTAGAGCCATTCTGAATAACCTTTTTCCTCTAAGAAACCTTTAGCTTTCTGACATCTAACTCCAACAAATATCAAATACTGGTTGATATTATTACTTAGTAATTCCAAGCAGCAAAAAATTCACCATATTTTGGTAGTCCCAAATTTCGGACATTCACCTCTTAACTGACGGAGATAAAAAAAAAAAAATAATATTTTTATTAAATTCCCTTTTGGCATTTTCATTTTTAAGGAACATTTACAACTTTATATTTAATTTTCATCTTGAATTAGCCGGCACCGAAAAGACTTCTTTGTAGACATTATGTCTATGCGTCCTGTCTCATTGACTCCAAGTTCCTCTTATCAAGATAATGATAACTTATCTTCACACCTTAGTACTGATTATAAAAATAATTGTTAAATACTTGGAAATGGATCTTTTACTACTTAATGAACACGTATGGTTTGCCATTACATTGAGTCAGCTTTCCCGGTACAAATTAATATACATTGCATACATTCTGCTTACCAAGCGAAATATGCATCCTTTATGCACTCTCAGGATGCATCCACACTACTGTCAACCATTTCATCAACATATCACAAATAGGTTCAATACAAGTCGCTTACTTACTATAGTAAATTCACATCAACCGTGCATCTGATGTCTAGGCCAGTCCCTTACAACGCTCCTGACTGGCTGCTGATAAGCCAATCGCAGGGCTGGAAACCCTCAGTCTATATCGAGAGTTCACATGAGTAGGTTCTATGTTCCATCCCTCCTGAGGAATACGTCTTTCAGGAGAGGTGGAACATGCATCCTGCCTACGTGAACTCTCGAGAGAGACTGAGAGTTTCCAGCCCTGTGACTGGCTTATCAACAGCCAATCAGGAGCGTCGTAAGGGACTGGCCTAGACACTAAATGCACCCTTGATGTGAATCTACTATAGCAGTCCTAACCATTGCTTTATACGATTATTATCCAGCATTTGCCAACGGTTTGTTTGGCCACTCGAAGTCATAAACTTGCTCTCAACATGTTTGTGATGTGTGCAATGGTTCCTTTCCCATCTTACATACATTCATTGCCTTGTTTTCAACATGTTGGTGACATGTATGCAATAAGTTGCAGACGTGTGTTTTTGACATATTGCATTGCAGTGTGGACGCAACCTTAGAACAGATATACATATACATACATATGTATACTATATTGCATACATGAATACACCACTATTTATGTCAACAACGTTTACATTATTTATAAAGTTGCATACTAAATTCAAACCATTCGAGAAAAAAAAAAAAATCAATCGAGTTTTCTGTACAGAGTATAATCTAGGCCACCGAATATAGATCTATCTTTCGGTAGTCTCGGTATAATGGTGTATGAGCAGCTGCCCATGAAACTTTAACCATAGCCAGGTGGTGGCCTGGCCTATATCATTGCCAGACGCACGATCATAACTAGCTTTAACCGCCCTCTAGCCTCAGTAGTTTTTAAGATCTGACCGTACAGAAGAAAAAGTAATCTTAATAATTTTCTTTTACAGAAAACTAAAAATAGTCAAGCATGAATTCACAGAGTGACAGACGAAAAAGAATGAGAGGAAAAGAATGGAAGATAATAATAATACAATAAAAGAGGCTCTGATCTGAAAAAAAAAAAAATTACCGCAGGTTCATCACGCAGAAAAAAAAAAAAAAAAAAAAAAAAACAGCACTAGCGTAGCATATCATCTTTGATAGCCTCAAATTAACAGGTTACGGTTGGACCTTTTTTCCCTTTTATGAAATGAAAAGAAGAAGAAGAAGAAGAAGAAGAAGAAGAAGAAGAAGAAGAAAGAAGGAACAGAGAATGATGTGGTGACACAAAGGAATTTGTAATCAGAAGATCAGAAGTGTCAGTATGGGAAGAAGGAAGACACAGAAAGTGCTGGATAAATGGAAGAAGAAAGAAGAAGAAGAAGAAGAAGAGAGAGAGAGAGAGAGTACTTACAGCCTTACAGCCTTACAGTTCGTTCGGGTTGCCCCAGGTCCCTCAGTGTGAGGCACCTCTAATGTCTACCAGAGAGTTGCTAGTACATCTTCCGGTATATTTTGCATCTTCCAATCTTGGATGGTCTGGGATGCAGTTTAGATATTTGTCGAGCTTATTCTTAAACACATCTATGCTCACTCCTGATATATTCCTCAGATGAGCTGGCAACGCATTGATTAGACGCTGCATTATCGATGCTGGTGCGTAGTGGATTAATGTCCTGTGTGCTTTCCTTATTTTTCCTGGTATTGTTTTGGGCACTATTAATCTACCTCTGCTTGCTCTTTCTGATATTTTTAGTTCCATGATATTTTCTGTTATTCCTTCTATCTGTTTCCATGCCTGAATTATCATGTAGCGTTCTCTTCTCCTTTCTAGACTATATAATTTTAAGGATTGTAGTCTTTCCCAGTAGTCAAGGTCCTTAACTTCTTCTATTCTAGCTGTAAAGGACCTTTGTACACTCTCTATTTGTGCAATATCCTTTTGATAGTGTGGGTACCATATCATATTGCAATATTCAAGTGGACTACGAACATATGTTTTATAAAGCATAATCATGTGTTCAGCTTTTCTTGTTTTGAAGTGCCGTAACAGCATTCCCATTTTTGCTTTACATTTTGCTAAAAGAATTGCTATTTGATTATTGCATAACATGTTCCTATTCATCATCACACCAAGGTCTTTAACTGCTTCCTTATTTGTGATTGTCTCATTATTAGGTCCCCTATATGCATATAGCTTTCCTTCTCTGTCTCCATAATTTATTGATTCAAATTTATCAGAGTTAAATACCATCCTATTTACCTCTGCCCAATCATATACTTTGTTAAGGTCTCTTTGTAGAGCGTTCCTATCTTCATCACAATAAATTTCTCTACTTATTCTTGTGTCATCAGCGAAACTACTCACTACCGAATCCTTAACATTACTGTCTATGTCTTCAATCATAATAACAAACAGTATTGCAGCTAACACCGTACCTTGTGGCACACCGGATATTACCTTGGTTTCATCCGATTTCTCATCGTTTGCAATAACTATCTGTTTTCTGTTGTGTAAAAATTCTTTTAACCATCTTCCTACTTTATCTACGATATTGTCTTTTCTAATTTTCTTTGCTAATATATTATGGTCTACTTTGTCAAAAGCTTCTGCAAAGTCTAGATAAACCACATCTGTTTCATTTCCGCTTTTCATATTTTTGAATATGTTCTCACGGTGGACTAACAGTTGGGTTTGTGTACTTTTTCCGGGTACGAAACCGTGTTGTCCTATATTAAACAAATTATTTTTTTATTAAATGTTTCATATATTTTTCTCATTACCCTTTCATACACTTTCATAATATGTGATGTTAGACTCACAGGCCTATAATTACTTGCCTCTAGTCTGATCCACTTTTGAAAGTAGGGGTGATATATGCTAATTTGTGCTCATCATAAATCTTGCCTGTATCTACACTTTGTCTTAATAATATTGCAAGTGGCTTTGCGATAGAATGAACTACTTTTCTTTAACAAAATAGCAGGGATTCCATCAGGCCCTGCAGCAGCTCCATTTTTAAATTTCATTAATTGCCTGCACAATATCAGCTTCATTAATTTCTATGTCAGCTAAATATTCACTATTTTCGTCCCTTACTTCTATATCATTATCTTCATTATCTATTCTAGGGGTGAATTCTCTCTTATATCGTTCTGCCAGTATGTTGCAAATTTCCTTTTTTTCATTCGTTAATCTCCCTTCAATTCTCAGAGGGCCTATTTCTATTCTTCTTTTATTCATCTTCTTCGCATATGAGTATAATAGTTTGGGGTTTTGCTTGATATTTAATAGGGTTTTTTGGGGTTTTGCTTGATATTTAATAGTTTTTTCTTCCAAGTCCGTTTTTCATTTTCTTTTGATTGTATAATCTTTTGTTCTGCATTTTCTATCTTACTTTTTAGTTTCTAAAAAAAAAAAAAAAAAAAAAAAACTTTCCATGCATTTTTTTCTTTTGCAAGACCTTTTTTCCACTTTCTGATTTTCTGGAACAAGATCCTTCTGTCTCTTGGTATGCATGGTGAAATGATGTTTACTTTTTTCTTCTTTCGGTCATATATTTTTATCCACTATTTTCTCTAATATTTTATATATCTCCGTATTTACCCTTATGTCATCACTTACGAAAATGTTATCCCAATCTTTGTTTAATTCTTCATTTATTTCTGACCATTTTATATTTTTACTGTAGAAGTTGTATTTTCCATATCCTTCCCACTTTTTCATTTCTTGCTTATCTCTGTTTTCACTTGCTTTGGAATGAACTGTTAATTCTATGACATTATGGTCTGAAATACTCGCATTATAAACTATTATTTCTTTAACTTAATTCATCTCGTTCACAAATACTAGGTCTAAAGTATTTTCCTTTCTGGTTGGCAGGTGATTTATTTGTTGAATGTTGTATTCTAGTAGCATATTCTTAATAGCTTTTCGAATTGCCTCTTATCTTCTGCACTACTATTACTCTCTTTTTTATATGTATAAGTACAACCACAATCTCCTATCGTTCTTTCCATTCTACGAAAGGAAAGTTGAAGTCACCAGATAGGAGAATAGTCCAGTCCTTGTGATTTCTACATATATCATCCAATTTTTCAATTATTAAGTCAAACTCTTTAGTATTAGGAGGTCTATATATTACTATGTTCATTAATTTTTCAGATTCAAATTCTACCGCTATTAGTTCACATTCTGAGTTACTATATTTCTCATATATTTTTCCTTGTTTTTTGTCTTTCCCATATATTGCGGTTCCCCCTTGATTCCTATTTTTTCTATCTGATCTATAAGTTTGGAACCCTTTTATTTGATCATCATTCCCAGTCTCTTGGGAATACCAGGTTTCACTTATATTCATTATATCTATTTTCTTTTCAATTGGGTTAGTTCTTCTAAGTACTCTATTTTTTCTTTTTGAGTTACTCGTAACTAAACCCTGCGCATTCATCACTATGATGGTTTGCGTGTTTTCTCCTTCATTTAATATTGGTAGTAATAAGGATTTTCCCATGTCTCTTTCCTGTTCTGGTATGTTGTTCTTTTTTTCATTCCAGAAATTCTGACATTAAAAAATCCAACTTTTCCATAATATTTGATCTTCCTTCATCATAATTATTCATTTTGTGTCTGAATCTGCAATTTTCTCCGTTTCTGCAATATCCTCTTGCATAATAAATACAGTTATTATCCCTTGAGTAGAATTTTGGAGCTGATGCATTTGAAATTTTTTGCTGACATCTCTGCATATCTCATTGGTGGTTTGCTTTTCTCTTTTACCTGATATTCTTGATTTCTCTCTTTATTTGTTTCTTCCTTATTTTGGATTTTATTACTTGGTTGGTTATTTATTTGATTATGATCATGGCTAACAAAGGGTGCATATATTTGCATTTTTTGTCGAACTTACATCCTTTCCTTCTTTTAGGTTTTTGCATATTTTTGGATGCAGATCTCTGCAATCATCCCCATATCTATCTTGGTATGCACATTTACCATATATTTCATAGTTGTGACATACCTTAGGATGTTTGTAGTAACATCTTTCTCCAAATCTGCAATTCCCTCTTTCAAAAGGTTGCAGATTTTTGTCTTTCTTGTCTATTTTTTGTTTTTTCCTCTTTCCCGTCATTGTGTAGATCTGGTAGAGCCTCTTCGGGATTTGCTTTTCTGTTGCCATATCGTAATTTATTTCTTCGTAGGTATGCTGCTTTATTGCCTCATATGTAGTATCAATGAGTATCTCTGCATCCATACTTTTATCTTGTTCTTTGTTTTCCTTATTTTTTTCTGTCATTTCATTTTTGTTTACTTCTCTTCCGTTTTCCTCTTCTTCTTCTTCTTCTTCTTCCTCTTCCTCTTCTTCTTCATCCTCAAACCTATTTGTACATTCAATCTTGATTAATAACATTGTCTATCCATGATAGACATGTTGAACAAAAAAATTCTTGTATTCTTTTCTCATATCTTGCATTACCTCAGCACACTGTGGATGGGTCGGAATGTTGCCATTGCAGCACATTTTCTGATTAGGTTTTGTGGATTGACTATGCTATACCAAACCTTACACAGTTTGCATGCTTTTGGCATTCTTTTTCCTAATGCGTCAATTAGGATATTCACAAGATTCACCTTATTCATTTTCTTTGTCGGAATATGTTGGTTTATGTATATTTTTTTCATTTATGGAGTCTCTTGACCACTTGGATTTTATTTGGAACTTCTTCAATTATTTTCAAGATGTTTTCATAGATTTGTTCCAGTTTGAAGGATTATATCCTTCTAATATATCTATGAATGCTTTTTGTATCTTTGGTTAGGACTGTTGCTGATTTCATAGATGAGAATGTCAGTTCCCTTCCTGCTACCTCATCGTATTGCGAATCCGCCAAGCAAGCTAAATTACGCCATTCTTCCCGCAGTTGGAACTTACTGCATCTTGTTCTGATTTACAGTATTACACTTGATAAACTACTTAGAAGACGCTTTATCCTACTATTTTCACACTAATCTTATCACCGATAGTTCACGAACACTTCTAGATATTTCTCAAATTCTAGTCGTATGTTAAACTTGTGATATCTGTTGATTAATCTGACTTCACGCGGAACGTCTCACCAAGCAAGATGGCTACTACGAGAGAGAGGAGAGAGAGAGAGAGAAAAAGAGAAAGAAGAAGAGAAGAAGAAGAAGAAGAAGAAGAGAGAGAGAGGGAGAGAAGAAGAAGAAGAAGAAAAGGAGAGAGAGAGAGAGAGAGAGAGAGAGAGAGAGAGAGAGAGAGAGAAAAAGAAGAAGGAAGAGAGAGAGAGAGAGAGAGAGAGAGAGAGAGAGAGAGAGAGAGAGAGAGAGGAGAGAGAGAGAGAGCGTACAAAAGGCCACGTGGATGACCAGCTTCTTCTAACCTCCATAGATAATATCTATCTGGCCTTGACACTGTTCTTTCTAAAATTGCCACTGTCACTGCAAAAAAAGAGAGAGAGGAGAGAGAGAGAGAGAGAGAGCAACTCTCCCTGATGAATGACGCAAAAATCTTGCAACAAAAAACTGGAGTGAAAGTAAGATTTTGAAAGACAACTTTAATGCAACTGAACCTGACCTCAATCATTTTTTTCCAAAAAAATTACGTTGGTAAAATATGCACCGCTTTCCTCACATCATATCTCAAAGCTAGTATTTATTATTATTATTATTATTATTATTATTATTATTATTATTATTATTATTATTATTATTATTAATTAAGAAAATACGTTGGTGAATTATACACCTCTTTCCTTACATCAGAAATCAAAACGTGTATTTATATTATTATTATTATTTTATTATTATTATTATTTTTATTAAAAAGGTTACAAATGGCTACTTCAGCAGCATACAACTTGTAGAGATTCTTCTCTATTTTGCGAATAGCGGCTTTTTCAGTGCTACTTAAACAGGCCAGTAGAGCGCCTATAGAGGTCATGGTAAAATACAGGGTCAAAATAGGTGTATATATTTGAATTTTACAGATAAACTATGATACCATAGTCATCAAAGTCATTAACGATTCTCTCTCTCTCTCTCTCTCTCTCTCTCTCTCTCTCTCTCTCTCTCTCTTTCTTAAAGCGAGCTTTCGTCTGGAGCTGCCAGACATCCTCGGGCTGGGGAAGCTGAGGGTGGACTGATCTTGGTGCGGGTGTCCGTCATTATATCTGTGTTGACAGCAAGGGTCTGCCCCATGCTTGTCTCCTATTGGCTGGTGGCGGTGAGTCTTGTTTTCATTGGCTGCCTGAGCCAGGTCTCAGCCACTTTCCTCGAACCGATGGTTGCGTTGCAGCATATCCTGCAGCCGCCTGGACCTCCTAAGCGGCGCTGTAACATTGATGGGCGTTGCGCTACGCTGTGGGACGTCACGGCTACTTTGATTTCCATCGGCTGCAGGAGTACCTCGTTCGGGGGCGTTGTCATCCATAGAGTTGTCATGATCGGTGGTGTCATTGTTGGTGGCAGGTCTTCTCATACTCGTAGGGAGGAGAAATTCTTCCTGCGTCGTATTCAGTGTAGGTTTTATTTGCTGGATGAGGAGCGCGCTCAGCAGGCGCAACTACGGGCATCAGGGGCCTTCCCGATGATCTTCGTGTTCTTTATGATTGACATCTCGAGATGGCCTCGTGATGTTTGGTGCGGGCGTGATTCTTTATATGCCCCCTCTTGGGCGTGGCACGAGAGTCTCTTCGACAGTCGCATGGTAGTCATACCTACGTAGGCGCCGCTGCATTCGCGGACTGGGCATGTATATGGTACACTACATGCGTCTGCTTCAGGGGGTTCTCGTACCTGTGGAGAGGGGTTATTTTTCATAATAAGATCGCGCGTCCTCCGATTCTGGTAATATATGATTAAGTCGATATTCTTGGTGTCGTCGTCGGGGATACATTATCAGAAATAATTTTCTTGATGGCGTCCTCTTCTTCACGGTAATGGAACTCATGAAGGCTTTGTAGTACAGCTTGATATTATCCTGGGGCGGGGCTGCGGGCTCTCACGACTGTACCATTTCTCCAGGGCTGTGGGGACTTCCTTGCTGATTAATTTATTTGAGTACCCGTTATTCACAAGTACTTGGGAGGCGCAGTCGAGCTCCTGGTGATGTCCTGCCAGGTCGAGCAGTGGGAGAGGGCCCTCCTGACGAAGGCCCTGATGGTGGTGCTTTTGAATCTGGCGGGGCACTCGCTGTCTCCGTTGTGGCAAAGTCCTAAATTGGTTTTCTTTGTGTAGACTGAAGTACGGAGACCGTCTTCCCGTCTTGCTTACAAGGACGTCGAGGAAGGGAGCCGATCGTCGGAGCTGCGTTCGACTGTGTAATTCAGCACACTACACTGCTGAAATGCTTGACGGAGGGCTTCTACCTCATCTTCGGCGTCGACTTGCACAAAGATGTCGTCAATATAACGTCCATATCTGCGGGGTTGGGGTTGCTGCATCCTGGCGAAGACCCGTTCCTCCACGGTGCCCATATAAAAGTTAGCGAAGAGGACCCCCAGTGGGGAGGGACCCATCGCCACGCCGTCCTTTTGGCGGAACATATGGCCACGGGTGGTGGGGGGGGGAGAAAGGGGCCTTCTTCGTGCATATCTCCAGCAGCGTACGGAGCGAGGCTTCCGGTATGTTGAGGGGCGCCGTCGACTGATTCCTGTAGACACGATCAAGGATTATATCTATGGTTTCGTCGACAGGCACGTTCGTAAATAGGGACTCTACATCCAGCGAGGCGATAATCCCGGTACCAGGGGCGTCCTTGATGGTTTCTAAGAACTCTGCTGAAGACTGCAGGCTGTACCGACTCGGGACGTAAGGGGTCAAAATTTGGTTGAGGCGTTTAGCCAAGGCGTACGTAGGGGCGGGCGTCTGGCTGATGATCGGCCGGAGGGGGTTTCCTTGTTTGTGGGTTTTTACATTGCCATATAAATAACCCAGGCTGTAGTCTCCTTGTATGGCGGGAGGTGCACAGCATTTGTTGCAGAATTCACTGCGCTGATGACTCCGTTAGCCTCCCTCTTGATGTCGTCTGTCGGTTCCTCGTCAGGCGCTCGAACTGCTCTCGTCAGACAAAATAGCATCCAGCTTTCTCGTGATATTCGGCAGTATCAATCAAGACGAAGGCTGCTGTCTTGTCCGCGCGTCGCACCGTGGATGTTCAATTTCTCCTCAGTTCCTTCGCTGCTTTCTTCATCTCCTTGGTTGGGGAGGGAATTCCCGGGGCCTTGGAGTGGCGAGCCCCTCTCTGTAAGAGCTTCAGCAAGTAGGAGGGGTTGAAGGGCGTCGGTAGTTCTCACGATGCTCCGGGCTTCGAGTTGCTGGACGGAGTCTAGGAGCAACTCGATTTCGAGTCTCTTGTCATGAGGCCTGGGTCTTGAAATGAAGTGGCAATTAAGACCCAGCTTCAGAAGGGCGTCTTGATCGGAGTGGGGTCGTAATCGGTAAGGTTAATGTATCCTCGGGTTCGTTCAGGGACGCGGAGTTTGCCGCCGTTCAGAGAGATGAGCTTGCGCAGGGCACCTCTCATCCGCTGTTTCATGTCGTCCTCCTGAAGGCGGACGAGGCTTCTCTCGATGTTCCCAAGGTACGTTGGTTCCTCTCCTACTGGGTTGTCTACATCCATGGGTATGTCACGTTCAGGATTTTCAAATTCGGTGTCGTCAAGTCCATGACTACCTTCCTCTCGAAGGGCACCAGGACGTACTGCTATAGGAGAGGAACCTATTTTTTAGATATTTATAAACGTGAAGATAAAATTAACAGATTTTTAAGGAAACTAAAAAATGAAAACATATTGGATGAAAATACATACCAAAAACTTTTTGTCTCGGGTTCTTCATTTAGCATTCTTTACGGACTACCGAAAATTCATAAGCCTGGTTTGCCTCATTAGACCAATTATGGCGGCATACAAACAGTCCATCTTTAATATATAAATAAAATTTTAGTATCTATTTTAAATGAGTTTTCTTTAACCAATACAATGTGAAAAAACGGTTACGAGTTTCTTTCAAGATCAAATAACTAAACAGGATGGTGAACTCTTTATGGCCAGTTTTGACGTGGAGTCGTTGTTTACGAATGTCCCTATTAATGAAACTATAAACATCATAATTGACAGAATATTTCCAAATGAAGAGTTTTTATTTCATGGTTTTAATAAGCTGCTTTTTAAGCAATTTTTAGAACTTGCCGTTCACGACTCAGCTTTTGTTTTTAACAATAAATTAAATTAATTCTCAGGTAGATGGTGTGGCCATGGGTTCTCCCTTGGGTCCATTATTCGCAAATTTTTTTATGTCTAGTCTTGAACAAGAATTTTTGAATTCTTGTCCTAATTCTTTTAAACCATTGTTTTACAGAAGGTACGTGGACGATACCTTCTCCCTTTTTAGATACGAATGGCAAGCTTTACAATTTTTACAGTTTATTAATTTGAAACACCCTAACATTAATTTTACTGTGGAACTCGAAAACGGTAATTCATTACGTTTCTTGATATTTGCATAACTAGGGATCAGTCAATTTTTAACACTTCAGTTTTTAGAAAGAAAACATATACGGGACTTTTTTAATCAATTTTTAATTTTAAGTTATTGTCAAAAGAGTTTTTAAGCTTAATGCAATCTCCACTCTGGTTCATAGAGCAATAAAATACTCATCAAACTGGGATATCTTTCATAAAGAAATTGAATTTTTATCTAATATCTTCCAACGAAACTCGTACCCTAAGAATGTATTTTTTAATATTTTTAACTTTGCATTTTAAACCACCCATTCCAATGATAGGCGTACCAAAGAAACTAATGTATGCCTCCATACCATATATATACAATAGCAAATTTTCACAACACCTAACTAGAATCATAGAAAGTGAAATTTTCCCTGTCTAAATATAAAACCTTATATCTAACAACCCATGCAAAATAGGCTCTTTTTTCTGCTTCAAAAAAGATCGTCTTCAGCAGTTCATGCGATCCAACGTGGTATACAAATTTACGTGCCGGGATGTCCCGGAATTTACGTTGGATCGACTAGGAGGGCTGCTGCAGATGAGATACTGCCCAGTCACATGGGCTTTAGTTTCAGGACCGGTCAAAAAAAATTAAGTATGCCTGAAAACACTCAAACATAAAAAACCACGCAATCAATTGCAAGATAGAGGTGAAGAAACAACACTTCTCTATTTTAGGCTCGGTTAAAGACTCTGATTACATAACCACTCTAGAGTCATTATATATTAACGTCTTTGTTCCCTCGTTGAATAGTGGAGTTTCATCTTCTCCGCTTTATCTGGCATAGTCAACGTTTTAACTTCTTGCCCAAGTCTAGTCATTCTACCTCCTTCCTTCTCAACTAACGGTTGGTTGCGCCTTGGTATTTGTTTTTTATTTGTACTTTTTACTTTTTAGTTTTACTTGTCAATTTTTAGTCCTTTATGTCAATTTTAAGTTAATTTTAGTTTTTACTATATTGAGAATCCTGCTATTATTGAATGCTAATATGTATGTTGTTTTTTTATCTCAACAGACTGAAGATGCACATTGTATGTGCGAAACGTCTCTAATAAATTATTCTTCTGATGTGGTTGTCTGCGATTTCCTGAATGGATGTATGTGATATACCTGCATAGCCTATATATATATATATATATATATATATATATATATATATATATATTATATATATATAATATATATCATATTTTTATATATATATATTATATATATAAACTTACTACATACACAATTATTTCTGTGTAAAAGTCCAATTACTAAAAAGGACCTCACCCCAAACTGGGATGGGGGGGGATGGGACTAGCGGTTTTTTTTTTTTATTTTTTTTTGTTTTTATTAATTCAAAAAAGCAACTTTTTCGAATAAAAAAGAACCCCGCTAGATATTACATCCAGTTTGAGTGAGATCCTTTTAATATATATATATATATATATATATATGTATATATATATATATATATATATATATATGTGTGTGTGTGTGTGTGTGTGTGTGTGTGTGTGTGTATACGCATCAATGGAAACGTTAAAGATAATTCATTAACTTTCATAGCAGACTTCACCGTTTTCAATACATACTGTAACTCTGGTCTACAAGAAGGGAGGAAAGATATCCATGAGGTAGAACGTACTAAAATATTACTAATTAAAAACAAGAGGGTAGGAAGCCGAGGGTTGGGGACTTGAGAGAGAGAGAGAGAGAGAGAGAGAGAGAGCGAGCAGAGAGAGAGAGAGAGAGAGAGAGAGAGAGAGAGAGGGTCTCTCTTAATTTTTAAATCACAGGAATCTGTTTTTGCAAATTATTAAAATACATGGTGTCCATAAAATCCCAATACCATTACAAGTATTTTTTGCCTGTCATGGTACTGGGACTTTATGGACACCCTGTATAATAGAGAAATTCTCATTAGTTCAATGTAACGTCGACGCATTACCGACACATATTAAATTTACAGCGTCATTTTAGCAAAATGGAACATGAATAGTTTCGTGCATTATTTCATCGTGCCAGACTTTTCAGAGAGAGAGAGAGAGAGAGAGAGAGAGAGAGACAGAGAGAGAGAGAGAGAGAGTCCCATTCTCTCCCCGTCTACTATATTTCACATTCTCCTTTCTCTCCCTAACTAGTATCGGCTCTCTCTCTCTCTCTCTCTCTCTCTCCTCTCTCTTTCTCTCTCTCTCTCTCTCTCAGGTGGCAGATCGACTCCATACTATCTCTTTTAATACGTAAAAAAATCTCTGGGGAAGAAAGAGAGAGAGAGAAAGAGAGAGAGAGAGAGTAATTTTGTGATATCTGTTTTAATTTACGATTTTATTCAGCGTCGCCCGAATGCGTCTTATAAAGGGGTATTTTAGTAAATATGCAACTTATAATGGGGTATTTTTATAAATATGCAACTTATAAAGGGATATTTGAGTAAATATGCAACTTATAAAGGGATATTTGAGTAAATATGCAATTATAAAGGGGTATTTTAGTAAATATGCTACTTATCAACTTATGAAGGGGTATTTGAGTAAATATGCAACTTATAAAGGGGTATTTGAGTAAATATGCAACTTATAAAGGGATATTTGATTAAATATGCAACTTATAAATAAAGGGGTATTTGAGTAAATATGCAACTTATGAAGGGGTATTTGAGTAAATATGCAACTTATAAAGGGGTATTTGAGTAAATATGCAACTTATAAAGGGGTATTTGAGTAAATATGCAACTAATGAAGGGATATTTGAGTAAATATGCAACTTATAAAGGGATATTTGGGTAAATAAAATATACAACTTATAAAGGGATATTTGAGTAAATATGCAATTTATAAAGGGTTATTTGAGTAAATATACAACTTATAAAGGGGTATTTTGTAAATATGCAAACTTATAAAGGGGTATGTAAATATGCAACTTATAAAGGGGTATTTGAGTAAATATGCAACTTATAAAGGGGTATTTGAGTAAATATGCAACTTATAAAGGGTTATTTGAGTAAATATGCAACTTATAAAGGGGTATTTGAGTAAATATGCAACTTATAAAGGGGTATTTGAGTAAATATGCAACTTATGAAGGGGTATTAGAGTAAATATGCAACTTATAAAGGGGTATTTTAGTAAATATGCAACTTATAAAGGGATATTTTTGTAAATGTGCAACTTATAAAGGGGTATTTTAGTAAACATGCGTCTTATAAAAGGGCATTTTAGCAAATATGCGTCTTATAAAGGGGTATTTTAGTAAATATACATCTTATAAAGAGGTATTTTAGTGAATAAAGGAGTTATTATCATATTCTCTGGTACTCTGACTTCAGTAATAAGGCAATTAGGAGAGAGAGAGAGAGAGAGAGAGAGAGAGAGAGAGAGAGAGAGAGAGAGAGAGAGAGATCGCCGTACAATTGGATCAAGTTTCTTCTCTGGCTGAGATAAAGATATCTCAACATAAAGAGAAAGCACGGGTTTTGGGGAAAGCACTTAGGAAAGGAAGGAGTTTCTAAGGAGTTGAACTTTCACACAGATGAACGACTTTCATCGTATGGTAGAATTAACTTGTAAAGTAAAATTCTGCTTATCAATTAGTCTGGAAAAGAAGGAAACTCTTTCCAGTGGGTTGAACTTTCAGAGAGAGAGAGAGAGAGAGGTATTCATACATACATACATATATATATATATATATATATATATATATATATATATATATATATATATATATATATATATATATCTACCAAAACCCGGTAGAAGGTGAGTGAAACTGATGACTTAGAACAAGTACTTCGTGTTATAACTTGAGAATGTAGAATTTCCTTCGTGCCGCGTTGGATATATATATATATATATATATATATATATATATATATATATATATATATATATATATATCATAGGCACCACATATTTACGAACATTCAACTTTAAAAGCATTCACAGTTACGGACAAACAGGATTACAAATTAAAGTTTGCGCGCCTATTGTGTACACATACACAGTAGTATTGTGTGTATAGTGAAATGTGCTTCCGGATGAAAAAAAATGCACAGTATTTTATTGAATTCATATCATACCGTATTACTTAAATAAGCGTGAAGAGCTAAGTAACCAATTACAACAATTCAACATAATAGGGTGGTGTCTTGTGTGTGTGTGTGTGTGTGTGTGTGTGTGTGTCCATCGCATTAAATAGCGACTTGTCACAGTGTCCCCCGCCCAAACAAAGTACCGACCCTAGAATTGAATTTTGTGCCGCAGATGGGATGCAAAACAACAACCAGGCGAGTAAACAACAACCAAGAACCGCCAGGTAAACAACGCAGATGTTGTTCTGCTTCATCTGAGTGGACTACGGCTGTTGCTCTTCTTCTTCTTCTTCTTCTCCTCCTCCTCCTCCTCCTCCTCCTCTTGTTGTTGTTGTTGTCCCTTTTCTTCTTCTCCTTCTTCTTCTTCTCTGTTTTTTTCCTTCCTTTTTTTTTTTTTTTTTTTTTTTTTTTTTTTTTTTTCTCCTTCTTCGTTCTCTCTTGCTTCTTTCTCTTCTTCTTTTTCTCTCTTCTTCCGTCCCGGCTTTTCCTCTCTCTTCTTTTCTTCTCCTTCTCCTCCTCTCCTCTTCTTCTCCGTCTTCCTCTCTCTCCTCCTCCTCTCTCCGCTCCGCGGGCTTCGGCTTCTTTTCTTTTTTTCGCTCCTCCTCCTCCTTTCTTCCTTCCTCCTCAATTTTTTTTTTTTTTTTTTTTTTTTTTTCTCCTTCTCTCCTTCCTTCCTCCATCGCTGCTTCTTCTCCGTCCTTCCTCCGTCCTCTTCTTCTCTTCTCCTCTGCGCTTCTCTACTTCTCTCCTCCTCTCCTCTCTTCTCAATCTTCTTCTCTCTTCTTCCTTCTCCTCCTTCTCCACTCTTCTAACTTCTTCCTTCCGCCCCTCTTCTACTTCTCCTTCCTTCTCTTCCTCCTCTTCTCTTCTTCTTTCTTCTTCCTTCTTCCGCTTCCTTCCTTCTTCCACCCCCCTTTCTTCTTCTTCTCCTCCCCTCCCTCCACTCCATCCTCCTTCCTTCTTCTCTTCTATTCTCCTTCCTTCTCCTCCTCCTCTTCTTCTCTCCTTCCTCCTTCCGCCTCCTTTCCTTCACTTCTCGCTCCTTCTTCCTCTCTTCTCCTTCTCAACTCTCTTCCTTCCTTCCTCTTCTCTTCCTCCTCCTCCTCCTCCTTCTTCCTTTTTCTTCTTCGTTCTCTCCTTCTTTTCTTCTTCTTCTTCTTCTTCGCTTCTTTCCTCCTCCTCCTCTTCTTCTTCTTCTTTCTCCTTCCTCTCCTCCTCCTTCTCCCCCTCTTCTTCTTCTTCTTCTTCTTCTACTTCTCTTTCCTCCTCCTCCCCCTCCTCCTCCTCCTCCTCTTCTTCTTTACTTAGAAAGCGGAGTTGCTTTCGTGTCACGTCGTGAAAGAGGACCTCTCTGCATGAGCGCCCAAATGAATTGGTGCTTCGGCCCCAAAAGAAACCGCTGGGGGAAATGCGTGCTGCATTTACGGGACGGGGGATAGTGGGGGGGGGGGGGATAGGTCTGAGCCCCCCTCCCTCCCACTCTCTCTCTCTTCCTCACTACACACACACATGTATATACATATACATTATATAGTACATAATATATATATTCGTATACATCTCCCTCTCTCTCTCTACACACACACAAATATTTATACATATACATTATATAGTAGTACACAATATATAAATTCGTATACATCTCTCTCTCTCTCTCTCCATTAAATTCTTTCCATTAACAAGGCACTCGTTTGGTCTTAAAAAAAATATTAAAAAAATTGAGAGAGAGAGAGAGAGAGAGAGAGAGAGAGAAGAGAGAGAGAGAGAGAGAGAGAGAGAAGCTGTCTGTACCATTACACGCGTGTTGTGTATCCTCCCCACACCACACCACTCAAATACAATGTCATTATACATACTTCATTACAATTACTTTACAACACTCCATCAAGCGATCTTTTTTTTATTATTTTTTTTCTCCAAAGTGAGTTCTTTTCCAATCCCACGTGTGACAATGAATAGCCGTGGTATAATGAGCTCTATCGCATGGTAAACTGTATTAAGATTTTTTTTTATTTTTTTGTTGTTGTCTTTTTGACTTTGGATTTTCTTTGAAAATAAAAAACTATAGCAAAAGTCACCGCTCGTAACTTCATAATTTGTTGGTACGAGAAACAAGGATTTTTTGAGTAAAGCATTTTTTTTTTACTGTGTAATGAAAAATCATTCGGATCTTTATTATGTATACCTAATGAAAAGCTGTTCGGATCTTTCTTTGATCTCTTTTTATTGTATAATGAAAAGTCGTTTAGATACTTTTTTTACTGTGTAATGAAAAATCATTCAGATCTTTATTTCACAATGAAAAGCTGTTCGGCTCTTTCTTTGATTTCTTTTGATTGTATAATGAAACGCCGTTCACATTATTTCATTCTGTAATGAAAAGTCGTTTAGATACTTTTTTAACTATAATGAAAAATTACTCAGATCTTTATTATACAAAGAAAAGGTGTTCCGATCTTTCTTTGATCTCTTTTTATTGTATAATGAAAAGCAATTCACATTATTTCATTCTGTAATGAAAGTCGTTTAGATATTTTTTTTACTGCATAATGAAAAATCATTCATATCTTTATTATATAATGAAAAGCTTTTCGGATCTTTTTTTGATCTCTTTTATATTGTATAATGATAAGCCGTTCGTATTTATTCATTGTGTAATGTCATGTCGTTCAGACCTTATTTACTCTATAATGAAACCCTTCAGATCTCTTTTCACAGTACAATGAATAAGATCAACTTATTCATGATAAAATTTTTTTTTAGAAATCGCCTGGTATTATTGAATACTTATATGGCTGTTTTAAAATATAAGTTCTGATACGATCTTTTATTAAAAAAAATGAATAGATAAAAAAAATATAAATAAAAAAAATATGGATAGTAAAACTGCTACAGTCTCTGCGTACCTTGAACCCCCTCCAAGAAGGACTTATACATCAACTTAGATAAGATTTTGGAGGGACCTGAATAATCACCGGCCAAGGTAAAAAGACCCTTAAAGCAACGTTCGCCCCCCAAACTCTCAAACTCGTCCTACGTCCCGGCAACGTCCGCGAATCAATCCCCGTGAAACGTTTGCCAGAAGATCCCCGAAGCTGACTGGTTCCCCGATGACCAGGGGACCCGCCCCCTTCGTGACGTCACGATGAGGGGCGGAGCCCCCTCGCTCGGTAATCCCGTGTGAAATGTGAAATGTGATTACAGAGTGATTCATTTCCGCACTGACATTCGAATAATGATAGAGTGATGTCGATAATGCAGTCGGATTGATAGAGTAGTACTCATTTCGGCGGGATTCTGTAGATGAGCGTGCATAGTGGGCGTGGCTTTCTGATGTACTGAAATCAGCCTGGCCAATGGGAGAAAGGGGCGTAAATACGATAACTGGCACCTCGAGACGCAATGTTTTTCTAATATCAGCATCCTTTTTCCACTGCTACCTGTAAATTTCGCCCTGCAGATAATGCCGCTGATCGAAGTCACTCGACTAATGAATGCTAATGTAGAAACATCGACAGCGTTCGAAAATAGATAAAAAAAAATAATAAAGCAGAGAAGAATAAATAAAAAAAAAAAGAGCAAAGGACCGGTATGAGGAAGCATGCAATATAATGAGAATTAATAATAATAAGGAATTTTTATATTTCCTTCACTTCCGCCCAGCTGGTCCTGCCACCGCCCTCCTCCCCCAGCTCCGCCCCCCACGCCCCCCCCCAAAAAAAAATCATGACTGGGCTATGCCGTTGGACTAGGCGACTCGAGGGGGGAAGCCAAAATTGAAGACAAAGGAAGAGAGAGAGAGAGAGAGAGAGAGGACGATGCCAAAAAGCCAATATAATCGAAGCAAATACGAATGACAGATAGAATGCCTTGAATAATAAAATAGACAATATATATATATATATATATATATATATATATATATATATATATGAAATAGTGAGTTGTTTTTGTCCATAATTAACTGTGGGCAATACTGCTGTGATTATAGCAACTGTATGAGGTCAATATTAATTCCCAAAGGGGATATACCATGATTGTAATAAAAATATCAAATAATGAAATGCTTACATGTATATAGCACGCTTATATATATATACATATATATATATATATATATGTATATATATATATATATATATATATATATATATATATATATGATATATAAATAAATCGCTAGGAAAAACATAAAACATTGCAGAGACATAGCTTTTGTGAACATCTGCGTTAGCTATTATTTCAACAAATACGTACCCAAACACACACACACACACACACACACACACACACGTATACTCACATACCCAACCTAGTCTGACCTGCCATTCTGCTCAGTGACCCCTGACCTTTCTCCCCGGAAACTTATGCTTGTATGAACTTCCAAAACGAGTGGAATCTCTCTCTCTCTCTCTCTCTCTCTCTCTCTCTCTCTCTCTCTCTCTCTCTCAACCTTCCCGTTACTCTCTCGCTCTCTCCTTTAAAAGCGTCCCTATGTTTACAGACTGTAAGTGAATAAACCAGGATGCGCAGTACAGAGATTTATGTGTATATATATATATATATATATAGTATATATATATATATATATATATGTGTGTGTGTGTGTGTGTGTGTGTGTATCTATCTATATATATATACATATATATATATATATATATATATATATATATATATATATATATATATCAATAAATATATGATACACCATATACTATATGTATTTAGTGTGTGTGTATATATATATATATATATATATATATATATATATATATATATATATATATTCATATCATCTAAACTAACTGACATGAAATGATGAATTTATTTTAGTTACACAACATTCTTTGGCAAAACTCATTTTTCATGTATGTATTTATATACATACATACTATAGTATTTTCCTCCATAATGGTCTCTACCACATCCACAATTTAATTGCCGAAATACATGAGTTTTCCGCGCGGTAAACTTCGACCACATTATCTGCTTCAAACTCCTACTAAACAGATGGATCATCAGCAGTTCGTCAAACACTTTTAACAAACTGTGTGTGTTCCTTTAGCTTCCGTGATAGTAAGGCTTATTCCATTCCTATACTTTTTTTTTTATTTCCATTTATTCGTCGTTTTCTGTGTCTTCCTTCTTCCCATCCCTGGCATTTCGGATTACGAATTTCTTTGTTTCATCGGACTATTCTCTGTTCTTTTAATATGCCTAAATCGTCTGAAAAGTCTCTGATTTATCTTTTTAATCATGGTGCTTAATTCTACCATCTTTATTCTAGTCAGCATTTTCTAATCATTCATTTCTTCTTCAGTTACAGACATAACACAAATGATCTATCTCAAAGCTTTAAAATAATTATTTCATTAGTATTCAATGTTAACACTACTCTTCCATAAAGGAGAGTTGGCTAAAAAACCACCACATAAATTCGTGCATTTTCCATCCTTTCATTTCTTCTTAAATAACATATACTAAACAAACAATCTATCGCAAGACTTCAAAGTTTCTATTTCATTAGCATTCAACGTTAACACTTCTCTTCCATAAAGGAGAGTTGGCTCATAAACCATACAAATTCACACTTGAGCTGCTTCAGTATAGACACTGCAATTCTTTTCCCTTCTCTGACACATATAACCTCTTCTCTCACCCTACCATCAAATACCCAAATGACCTGACCTCTGTGGAAGAGACCTATTCTGTTAATCATGGCTTCCACGCTCCCCATTTATAACTGTTCATCTTTATCATAGTCTTTCTGTAGGTCCGGTTTTTGCCACATACAGGTTTTATTACCCTTCACCTTCAAGCTTCTCGTTCTATTTCTCAGCAAAACTTGATCCAGACACCTTATTGATCGTCTAAGAACACACTGTTCTTTTCTAGAGCTCCTTCTGTCATCTGTCTTACTTCCTTTATTTTTTTAAGCTCTCTCTCTCTCTCTCTCTCTCTCTCTCTCTCTCTCTCTCTCTCTCTCTCTCTCTCTCTATATATATATATATATATATATATATATATATATATATATATATATCTATATATATATATATATATATATATATATACATACACAGCATGAATAGGTATCCAAAAACAAAGTTAATAGTTTCTCGAAATTAAAGATACTTTATGACTGCCAATTTTCGTGACACAAAAAAAAAGAAAAAAAAAATCTCGATCATACTAAGTGAAAACCAGCCAAATTCGATCAGTGCGCTCACCAAGATATACATTCAAATCCGTTTATCAATTCTCAAGATATTTCGTCAACTCACATCAGGACTTGAACCAAAAGATAAGATCCTATATGTTTTCTGCTTTCCTGCCTGTTCTTCTATCATTATTTTATCTTTTTTTTATTTACTTCTGGTATAGCTAGCTTTATAAATTAAGGAGAGAGAGAGAGAGAGAGAGAGAGAGAGAGAGAGAGAGAAATCTAAAAATATATTCTGGGAGAGTGAAATTCTTAATATCATAAACTGTATGTGTGTGTGTGAGAGAGAGAGAGAGAGAGAGAGAGAGAAATCTAAAAATATATTCTGGGAGAGTGAAAATTCTTAATATCATAAACTGTGTGTGTGTGTGTGTGTGTGAGAGAGAGAGAGAGAAATCTAAAAAGAATAGATTCTGGTAGAGTGAAAATCTTAATATTATAAACTTTGAGAGAGAGAAAGAGAGAGAGAGAGAAATCGTGAAAATGCATTGCTTGGTTTCTGTAGAGAGAGAGAGAGAGAGAGAGAGAGAGAGAGATCATGTAAATGCATTGCTTGGTTTCTGTAGAGAGAGAGAGAGAGAGAGAGAGAGAGAGAGAGAGAGAGAGAGAGAGGGAATGTGGTTACACGTATTGCAGCGGTAAAGGGCCGTGAGGGTGGTGAGAGGAGGGGGGGGGGGGGGCGGGGTGGGTGGGATTGGTATAGTGGTGCAGGGGTTTAGAGGACTAAACTCGCATTACAAACTCGGACACACAATGGGGGGAAACCTTTATACAAGAAAATTACACTCTCCAAACACTATCTCTGACCCATTGTGAAATATGAACAGCGGACGTTTATCTCTGCCCTGGGAGAGAGAGAGAGAGATAGAGAGAGAGAGAGAGAGAGAGAGAGAGAGAGAGTAAAAATCTTAATTTTATAAACTTTAAGAGAGAGAGAGCGATCTAAAGATAATGAATTTAGAGAGAGGAAAGACCTTACTATTATAAGCTTTGAGAGAGAGAGAGAGAGAGAGAGGAGACCTTCAGACCTTACAGACCTTACATCTTGTTTCGGGTTCCCCCTTGGCCCAGTCCCTCAGTGTGAGGCACCTCTAATGTCTACCAGAGAGTTGCTAGTACATCTTCCGGTATTATTTGCATCTTCCAATCTTGGATGGTCTGGATGCAGTTTAGATTATTTGTCGAGCTATTCTTAAACACATCTACGCTCACTCCTGATATATCCTCAGATGAGCTGGCAACGCATTGAATAGACGCTGCATTATCGATGCTGGTGCGTAGTGGATTAATGTCCTGTGTGCTTTCCTTATTTTTCCTGGTATAGTTTTGGGCACTATTAATCTACCTCTGCTTGCTCTTTCTGATATTTTTAGTTCCATGATATTTTCTGCTATTCCTTCTATCTGTTTCCATGCCTGAATTATCATGTAAGCGTTCTCTTCTCCTTTCTAGACTATATAATTTTTAAGAATTTTGAATGTAGTCTTCCCAGTAGTCTAGGTCCTTAACTTCTTCATTTCTAGGTCTAGCTGTAAAGGACCTTTGTACACTCTCTATTTGTGCAATATCCTTTTGATAGTGTGGGTACCATATCATATTGCAATATTCAAGTGGACTACGAACACATATGTTTTATAAAGCATAATCATGTGTTTTCAGTCTTTTCTTGAAGTGAAGTGTTCCGTAACAACATTCCCATTTTTTGCTTTACATTTTGTGCCAACAGAGTTGCTATTTGATCATTGCATAACATGTTCCTATTCATCATCACACCAAGGTTCTCTTTAACTGTTCTTACCTTATTTGTGATGGTCTCATTATTAGGTCCCTTATATGCATATAGCTTTCTTTCTCTGTCTCCATAATTTATTGATTCAAATTTATCAGAGTTAAATACATCCTATTTACCTCTGCCCAATCATATACTTTGTTAAGGTCTCTTTGTAGAGCGTTCCTATCTTCATCACAAGTAATTTCTCCTACTTATTCTTGTGTCATCTGCGAAACTACTCACTACCGAATCCTTCACATTATTGTCTATGTCTTCAATCATAATAACAAACAGTATTGCAGCTAACACCGTACCTTGCGGCACACCGGATATTACCTTGACTTCATCCGTTTCTCGTCGTTTGCAATAACTATCTGTTTCTGTTGTGTAAAAAATTCTTTTAACCATCTTCCTACCTTTATCCACGATATTGTATTATTTTCTAATTTTCTTTCGCTAATATATTATGGTTTCCTACTTATCAAAGCTTTTTGCAAAGTCTAAATAATACATCTGTTTCATTTCCGCTTTTCATATTTTTGAATATGTTCTCACGGTGGACTAACAGTTGGGTTTGTTTGTGACTTTTTCCGGGTACGAAACCATGTTGTCCTTTATTAAAACAAATTATTTTTTATTAAATGTTTCATAATATTTTTCTTCATTACCCTTTCATACACTTTCATAATATGTGATGTTAGACTCACAGGCCTATAATTACTTGCCTCTAGTCTTGATCCACTTTTGAAAGTAGGGGTAATATATGCTAATTTGTGCTCATCATAAATCTTGCCTGTATCTACACTTTGTCTTAATAATATTGCAAGTGCTTGCGATAGAATGAACTACTTTCTTTAACAAAATAGCAGAATTCCATCAGGCCCTGCAGCAGCTCCATTTTTAATTTCATTAATAGCCTGCACAATATCAGCTTCATTAATATCTATGTCAGCTAAATATTCACTATTTTCATCCCTTACTTCTATATCATTATCTTCATTATCTATTCTAGGGGTGAATTCTCTCTTATATCGTTCTGCCAGTATGTTGCAAATTTCCTTTTTTTCATTCGTTAATCTCCCTTCAATTCTCAGAGGGCGCCTATTTCTATTCTTCTTTTATTCATCTTCTTCGCATATGAGTATAATAGTTTGGGGTTGTTTTTGCTTGATATTTAATAGGTTTTTTCTTCCAAGTCCCGTTTTTCATTTTCTTTTGATTGTATAATCTTTTGTTTTGTTCTGCATTTTCTATCTTACTTTTTAGTTCTATAACTTTCCATGCATTTTTTCTTTTGCAAGACCTTTTTTCCACTTTCTGATTTTCTGGAACAAGATCCTTCTGTCTCTTGTATGCATGAATGATGTTTACTTTTCTTCTTCGGTTATATTTTTTCCCACTATTTTCTCCAATATTTTATATAATATCTCCGTATTTACCCTTATGTCATCACTTACGAAAATGTTATCCCAATCTTTGTTTAATTCTTCATTAATTTCTGACCATTTTATATTTTTACTGTAGAAGTTGTATTTTCCATATCCTTCCCACTTTTTCATTTCTTGCTTATCTCTATTTTCACTTGCTTTGGAATGAACTGTTAATTCTATGACATTATGGTCTGAAATATTCGCATTATAAAACTATTATTTCTTTAACATAAATTCATCTCGTTCACAAATAATAGGTCTAAAGTATTTTCCTTTCTTGTTGGCAGGTGATTTATTTGTTGAATGTTGTATTCTAGTAGCATATCTAATAGCTTTTCAAATTGCCTCTTATCTTCTGCACTACTATTACTCTCTTTTTATATGTATAAGTACAAACCACAATCTCCTATTTGTTCTTTCCATTCTACGAAAGGAAAGTTGAAGTCACCAGATAGGAGAATAGTCCAAGTCCTTGTGATTTCTACATATATCATCCAATTTTTCAATTATTAAGTCAAACTCTTTAGTATTAGGAGGTCTATATATTACTATGTTCATCAATTTTTCAGATTCAAATTCTACCGCTATTAGTTTCACATTCTGAGTTACTATATTTCTCATATATTTTTTCCTTGTGTTTTGTCTTTCCCATATATTTGCGGTTCCCCCTTGATTCCTATTTTTTCTATCTGATCTATAAGTTGGAACCCTTTTATTTGATCATCATTCCCAGTCTCTTGGGAATACCAGGTTTCACTTATATTCATTATATCTATTTTCTTCATTCGGGGTTAGTTCTTCTAAGTACTCTATTTTTCTTTTTGAGTTACTCGTAACTAAACCCTGCGTCATTCATCACTATGATGGTTTGCGTGTTTTCTCCTCATTTAATACTGGTAGTAATAAGGATTTTCCCATGTCTCTTTCCTGTTCTGGGTATGTTGTTCTTTTTTTTCATTTCCAGAAATTCTGACATTAAAAAATCCAACTTTTCCATAATATTTGATCTTCCTTCATCATAATTATTCATTTTGTTGTCTGAATCTGCAATTTTCTCGTCTTTCTGCAATATCCTCTTGCATAATAAATACAGTTATTATCTCTTGGTATATTTTCGGAGCTGATGCTTTGAAATTTTTTTGCTGACACCTCTGCATATCTCATTGGTGGTTTGCTTTTCTCTTTTACCTGATATTCTTGATTTCTCTCTTTATTTGTTTCTTTCTTATTTTGGATTTTATTACTTGGTTTGTATTATTTGATTATGATTCATGGCTACAGGGTGCATATATTTGCATTTTTTGTCGAACTTACATCCTTTTCCTTCTTTTAGTTTTTACATATTTTTGGATGCAGATCTCTGCAATCATCCCCATATCCATTCTAAGTATGCACATTTACCATATATTTCATAGTTTTGACATATCTTAGGATGTTTGTAGTAACATCTTCTCCAAATCTGCAATTCCCTCTTTTCAAAAGGTTGCAGATTTTGTCTTTCTTGTCTAGTTTTTTTTCCTCTTTCCCCGTCATTGTATAGATCTGGGTAGAGCCTCTTCGGATTTGCTTTTCTGTTGTCATATCGTAATTTATTTCTTCGTAGGTATGCTGCTTTATTGCCTCATATGTAGTATCAATGAGTATCTCTGCATCCATACTTTTATCTTGTTCTTTGTTTTCCTTATTTTTTTCTGTCATTTCATTTTTGTTTACTTCTCTTCCGTTGTTTTCCTCTTCTTCTTTTTCTTCTTCTTCTTCCTCTGTCCTCTTCTTCTTCATCCTCAACTATTTGTACATTCAATCTTGATTTAATAACATTGTCTATCCATGATAGACATGTTGAACAAAAAATTCTTGTATCTTTTCTCAAATCTTGTATTACCTCAGCACACTGTGGATGGGTCGGAATGTTGCATGCAGCACATTTTCTGATTAGGTTTTGTGGATTGACTATGCTATAACCAAACTTACACAGTTTGCATGCTTTTGGCATTCTTTTTCCTAATGCATCAATTAGGATATTCACAAGATTCACCTTATTCATTTTCTTTGTCGGAATATGTTTGGTTTGTATATTTTTCTTTATGAGTCTCTTGACCACTTGGATTTTATTTGGAACTTCTTCAATTATTTTTCAAGATGTTTCATTAGATTTGTTCCAGTTTGAAGGATTATATCCTTCTAATATATCTATGAATGCTTTTTGTATCTTTTTGGTTAGGACCTGTTGCTGATTTCATAGATGAGAAATGCCAGTTCCCTTCCTGCTACCTCAATCGTATTGCAATCTGCTAAACACGCCAAATTACGCCACCTCTTCCCGCAGTTGGAACTTACTGCCATCTTGTTCTGATTTATAGTATTACACTTTGATAACTAACTTAGAAGACGCTTTATCCTACTATTTTTTTTCACACTAATCTTATCACCGATAGTTCACGAAACACCTTCTAGATATTTCTCAAATTCTAGTCGTATGTTAAACTTGTGATATCTGTTGATTAATCTGACTTCACGCGGGTACGTCTCACCAAGCAAGATGGCTACTTACGAGAGAGAGAGAGAGAGAGAGAGAGAGAGAGAGAGAGAGAGAGATTATTTGAATCAGAGAGAGGAAAAAGGGAAAATTACTATTCTTATAAACTTTGAGAGAGGAGGATAGAGAGAGAGGAGAGACAGGAAGGAGAGAGAGAGAGAGAGAGAGAGAGAGAGAGAATAAGTTACAAGAGATAAATAATGAATTTAGAGAGAAAAAATCTTACTATTATTAACTTAGAGAGAGAGAGACAGAGAGAGAATTATATATTCCCAGAGTGAGAAAGAGAGAAGGAGATTATAATTATAAATTCAGAGAGAGAATTATGGTTTAGGGAAACGAGATTAAATAACAAATGCACGAAAGGAAAGTATTCAGGTCTATAAAAAAAAAAACCAAGTTTCATAAAGGTATATACTATTTACCAGGGATTACAATAACGAATGACAAAGGTCGCTCAGTATCAGATCTAAAAGAAGAGAAGTATGAAAATTCTCCGTAGAACTCACACCTCGGGACACGTGGTTAAACCACTTCGCCCCAACTCACACATGGCAAGCAATTGCATGCGCGCGCGAGTGCGCAAGCAAAGACTCTCGCATTGCGCACATCCTACTGTCATCAAATCGTGTTTGTTTGCTGTGCTTGAAGACAACTAATGTTTTTGTTTTTGAACATTAATCTGAAGACACCTATACACAACAGGTCTCTTGTAAGCTGTAAAAGAGAAGAATATAATTTGAAAACTATCTGATATAACTAAAAGATTATTCTGAGTCCATTTCGTTGAAATAATCGGAGAGGATTATTTATATCCTGTAGCGGGATTCTCCAGAATTATACAGGTTGATACGAACTCATTGTTACAATATATATATATATATATATATATATATATTTATATATAATATATATATAATATATATATATATATATATATATATATATATATATATATATACAACCAAGGGCAAGGGGGAGGCAGGTGACGACCAAGGAATACATCAAATCAGGCGTTGACTGAAGGAAATCAGGCCAATCTACATAGTTTTTTATTCCCGCCAACGTTTCGTAATAACATTTATTACATCTTCTAGGAATCTGTCAATTAATTAAAATAATAATATTATAAAACAATCTTAAATTTACTAAAAAATTAAAAAAATTGTAAAAAGACTAAAATTTATTAAAATATACAATTACAGAAAATTATTATTTAAAAGCTGGAACCGCCAACCAACCTTAAGTTAAGAGAGAGAAAGACTGAATGATAGGAGACAACAAAAAGGAGGACCACGTTAACTAAGGTTCCAGCTTTTAAATAATAATTTTCTGTAATTGTATATTTTAGTAAATTTTAGTCTTTTTACAATTTTTTTAATTTTAGTAAATTTAAGATTGTTTTATAATATTATTATTTTAATTAATTGACAGATTCCCAGAAGAAGTAATAAATGTTATTACGAAACGTTGGAATAAAAAACTATGTAGATTGGCCTGTTTCCTTCAGTCAACGCCTGATTTAATGATATTTATATATCTATATATATATATATATATATATATATATATATATATATATATATATATAATATATATATATATATATATATGTATAGATATAGATATAGATATATATATATATATATATATCTATCTATATATATATATTATATATATATATATATATATATATATATATATATATATATATATATATATATGTTACGCATAATGTGGATAATTGCCTAATGTGAACATTAGGCAGAAAAATTGCCTAATCTCCATATTAGGCAATTTGTTTTGCCCAATGTTAACAATAGGCAAATTACTTGCCTATTGTCAACATTAGGCATGATTTTCAGATTAGGCGAGGGTATTTTGCCTAATGTGAATTGAATGACGAACCACTGTAACTAGAGTGTTGTTCGAATGTTGTTCGAAACTTTGTGTCTGTCACTTAAGCCATTATCCTTTGGTCAGTGTGCTACGCTGAGGGTCCCGGATGTCGATCATGATCCAACAGATCTTAAGAATCTGTTAGTGGTCGTCCTCTGGGAACAAGATGAACTATACAGAGTAGGTTGTCAGGATGGGAATTCTTGGACCAAAATTTACAGCAGCTGATCTATAAGTGCAATCAAACAGCCCCTGATAAAGTCTGAAGAGGTTCCTGATATCCTGATATCTGCCTATCGCTTAGAACAGCAACAGGAAGAACCACTGGTGGGCAAGGATATATAAAGTGCCAATGTACTACTCAATGTACATCAGGACGATGCAGCTGCCTAAGAAAAAAATTTAAATGCAACTCACGCCGTCACCCGGGCAGATCATGCAAAAATTTCTGATTCGACTCAACTGAACCCTGAGATCTATTGACTTATTTCTCTTTTACTGATATTGCATTAATTATGTTTGTGTTTATTCAAATAAATTGGAATTCTTTAAACTGCCTTTACATTAACCATGTTGCATTCTCTTGTAACCTCCCGTGGGTTGTCTGCAGGATTAATTGCCATTTCTACACTAAACCATAATATATGTTTAGATTAGGCAGTCTTATTCACATCGGGCAAAATTGAGCTGCATAATTTGAACAACAGGCATATTTGGCCTAATGTTAACAAATTGTAAACTTTATGCAAACTGCTTGCTTAATGTACACATTAGGCAATTTTCTGCCTAATGTTCACATTAGGCAATTATCCACATTATGCGTAACACACACACACACACACATATATATATATATATATATATATATATATATATATATATATATATATATATATATATATATCTTATATTAGATTCCATAGCTTCGAAGGAATGTCTTGACTTAGGTCAAACGAAGAGTTTCATAAAACTCTCTCTCTCTCTCTTTTCCCTGTGTATGCATCTTTGTCCATACGCGCATAATTATATACGCGTTTTGGAATCGCTCTAGAAATGCTAAAGCATTGGTTCAATTATTCCCGGCGTTCGTTATTGTTTTTTGTTGTTGTGTGGTGGTTTGTCGCATCAACACAGATATTATTGTTATTTACCTCTCATGCGAGCCCAAAAGAATCGATCTCGCCTCTGATAACCGCTTGACCACACAAACTCTCTGGGACAAACGGTCATCATTACCAAGTGTTCGGATACTTGGTAATAGGGACTGACTGATTGTCTCCTAGGTAGCATGAAGCTTTTCCTGAATAAATACCTTCCCTGTATCCCATCCAGTTTTAATTGTGTAAGTGATAAAGTTAATATATATCTATATATATATATATATATATATATATATATATATATATATATATATATAATATATATATATATATATATATATATGAATGAAGGACATCCAGTTTCAAGGATGTCCTGTTAGTGATTGTATTAATATTAATGCACAGAAAAATTGTGCAAGTGATATAGTTGATATATATATATATATATATATATATATATATATATATATATATATATATATATATATATATATATATATATATATATATATAATCACTTACTGTTATAACAGCTGAAAATAAAAAATAAAAAATAGAAAAATAAATAAAAATCAGCAAAGGTTAAAATGTACATAACTCACATTTCCATGTTCCGCCCCGAATAAAATGTACTTTCAAATAAAACTGAATGCATTGCGTAAAAGAAAAAAAAAATAACATTTATTAATACACGCGCGTGCAGTGAAAATGAGCAATAGACATCAATAACATTTGTGTTGTTGCGACAACGGCCGAATAACAGCAGCAGCAGCAACAACAACGCTGAACAACAGCAATAAGTAAAAAAATATTTTAGCATCTCTGATTAAATTTTCGCCTGAATATCCATGAAGCGCAATTATACGCGTATACGCAAAATAATCGTACAAAAGGGAAAAGAAATTCTATACAACCCTTTGATTGTACGCACAAATCAAGAAGTTCCTTCGATGTTAAGTAATACAATAATAATAATAATGTTCTAAAGGGTCCACAATAATAAAAAGTGTTAAGAGTCCGTGTATAATCTTTAAAACTTTACAAAAACCTTTCAAACCCTTCCCTGGGTTCATCTTGGACTGAAGATGAACCCAAGGAAGGGTTCGAAAGCTTTTTGTAAAGTTTTAAAAATTATACACGGACTCTTAACAACACTTTTTATTATTGTGGACCCTTTAGAACATTATATATACTCTCGCAATAGAGAGCTTTTCCCTTCTACTACTACTACTACTACTACTACTACTACACTACTACTACTAATAATAATAATAATAATAATAATAATAAGTTTCATTATCAGCTCAAGGCTATATACATGGAATATGCAAAGAACAGACAATAACATACACAATCTAGCTACATAAGATAACATAATAAAAAAAGGATTAATCATAAATATCCACACTTGCTGAGGTAGTATAAAAGATGGTAGTCAAAATAATGGTAATAATAACCGTAATAAAACTGAGAATAGTTCAAAAAAATTTGAATGTAACAAAACTAGATGGATTATAATCACAGTAATAATGTACAAAGGAAAAATAGCAGTAATGACAATAATCGCTCTTAACCTGTGGCGTTTTTCCGGGATATCCCACAACGGTAAACTCCCTGTCCCAATTATTTTAAAAAAAGGACCCGGATCAATTTTGTATTACCCGAAGGGCTTCAAAGTGCGTCGTTAGTATGACGCACTTTGACGCACAATATGCGTCTTCCGCATATCGCTCTCTCCTGCAGTATATAACAGACCTATTAGGTAGAGGAGGTCTCTTCAGATGAGTGCTAAGGGGGATCTAACCTAAAAAAAAAAAATTATAATAATAATAATAATAATAATAATACACATCCAATAAGATGGTTTCCCGTTGTCTGAGATACAGGTATAGACTGGAACGCAGGTTCGGGAATTCGTTGCATATTTCTGCCATTGGAACTCCTTAAGTAAGGATTTAGCATTAGATTTTATTGCTGAAGTTATATATATATATATATATATATATATATATATATATATATATATATATATAATTTTAATAAATATTTTCTGCCAATGAAATTCCTTATGTAAGAATTAAGCAAAACATTTTATTCCTGAAATTAAAGGAAATCAAAATAAAAATCTTAAATATTTTCTGCCACAAAAATCCCCAAGTAGAAAATTTCTTGAATTTATAAAAAAAACAAATTCTTATATAAATATTTTCTGCCTCTGAAAAACCCTATGTAAGAATTAAGCATAAGATTTGATTCCTGAAATAAAATAAAATAAAAGAATCATATATATTTTCTGCCGCTAAAAATTCCTGAGTAAGATTTATAAGCATAAGATTTTATTCCTGAAATGAAATAAAAAAAATCGTAGATATTTTCTGCCACCAAAAATCCCTCAGTAAGAATTAAGCAAATGATTTTATTTATGAAATTATAAAATGAAAAACTCTCTAATATTTCCTCTAGCTGTCTTCAAGATCATCTGAAAACAAAATATTGACTTCATGCTGAAATCTATTTCGTTGATATTGGAAAAACAATTCAAAGAGGGTTACGCATGGCAAAATTCATTTCAGGATGGAAGAACAACTATAGTCTAACAGTTTCAAAGATATTATTTTCTAAATTTTAACAGTTTCAAAGATTTTTTCTATATATTAACAGTTTAAAATCCGTTTTTTTCTGTATTTTAAGTTTCAAAGCCATTTTTTCTATATTTTAAGTTTCAAAGCCATTTTTTCTATATATTAACAGTATAAGATTTTTTTATATTTTAACAGTTTCAAAGCCATTTTTTCTATATATTAATATTTTCAAAGTCATTTTTTCTATATTTTAACAGTTTCAAAGCCATTTTTTCTATATTTTAATAGCTTAAGATTTTTTTATATATTAAGTTTCAAAGTACTTTAACAGTTTCAAAGCCATTTTTTCTATATTTTAACAGTATCAGATTTTTTTTTATATTTCAACAGTTTAAAAGTCATTTTTTCCTATATTTTGACAGTTTCAAAGCCATTTTTTTCTATTTTAACAATTTCAAAGCCTTTTTTCGATATTTTAACAGTTTCAGATATTTTTCTGTATATTAACAGTTTCAAAGACATTTTTTTCTATATTTTAACAGTTCTAAATCCATTTTTTCTAAATAATTACAGTTTCAAAGCCATTTCTTTCTATATTTTAATAGTTTCAAAGCCATATTTTCTATATTTTAACAGTTTCAAAGCCATTTTTTTCTAGGTTCATAAACACACACACACACACATACACACAAACAAACAAAATTATTAGTAAATACCAAAATACGAATAAGATACACCTGGAATCATATGCCCAGAGAGGTAAGCTTAAACATCTGTTTCCAAAGCTCATGGTCAAAGTGATCATCACTTATACAGGAAAGACTCTATGATTTCTTTATGAAATTTATTAGCAAATAAACTAGAAATGAAACAAGCACCGATAACATAAATCCGCTTAAACATATATTCTTAAATCTCTATATTTTCGAACTGATTGTCACATATTTAGGAACAATTGTACAGTTTTTAAAATTAAGATCAATTCCTTTAATAGGGCAGAAAATGGAATTCAAATTTAACCAAATAAAAACATTACGAATAGCAACTGGAAGTGTCATGACCGTCAGGAAATACTGGCATCAGGGAATTCAGAGCAATTCAGGGATATGCCCTAGATGAAAGAGAGAGAGAGAGAGAGAGAGAGAGAGAGAGAGAGAGGAACGCAAGAAACTTTCTTTTTTATTGGTTTACCTCCAGATATCTGCGGCGAGGTTAATTGTTTAAAATGTTGTTCTAGCTTCCAATTCTTTTTCTCGCATTCCTATCACGGGGACCCCCACTCCCCTAGCCCTCTCAGGCCCCTCCCTCCTCCCCCCTTCCCACCCCTCTCAGACCGCCACGATTTTCTCCCCTAGTTCAGGGGATATTTTAGGGGAGAACTTCGGGGTAACTTCTGCGGTGTTATTGACAGGCGCTCAGGAGTTATTGCCTACGACTGTCTAGCACTCGAAATAGCCTGTTGCTGTCCGTGCGCTTCTCTCTCTCTCTCTCTCTCTCTCTCTCTCTCTCTCTCTCTCCGTTGCTTTCTCTCTGTACATGTTTCTCACTCGAGAGTTGCAGAGTAAGACTAAATTTTTTGTAAAATTAAATTTTTTGTAAAATTATCATTTGAAAGAGAGGAATTTCTCTCTCTCTCTCTCTCTCTCTCCCAGTTGCTTTCTCTCTGTACATGTCTCTCACACAAGAGTTAGACAGTAAAACAAAATTTTCTGTAAAATTATCGTTTGAAAGAGAGGAATATCTCTCTCTCTCTCTCTCTCTCTCTCTCCTTTTCTATGTTTACATAATCGTTTGCCCCCCCCCTCTCTCTCTCCTTCTCTCTCTCTCCTTCTCTCTCTCTCTCTCGCTCTCTCTCTCAGCATTCGGAATGAATATTTAACATTCTTTACTGCAGAATAAATGAAATATGGAGTATTATGTGTCTACATAGTGCTATAATAAACAATTTTGGCTTAATTACATTATCATTATTATAATTATCATTATTATGATTATTAGTATCATTATTATTATCGCTCTCCTTTGAAAAACAGAATTTTTAGGCCAAAAATATGTTTTGTTATTTTTGACATTATTACAAAAGATGATTCACAAGCTTCAGGAAAACGTCGATTCACTTCTCCCTCCCCCCCCCCCCTCCTCTCTCTCTCTTTAACACACACACACACACACACACACACATACGCACAGCGCCTGACTACTCAATGAACCAATGCGGGAGAGCGCGGACGCGCGCACACACACGACGTAAGTGACAGGTGACCAAGGGTGCAGTAATTAATGAGAAGGGCAGCGGCGACGAGGAACGGGTAGGAGGAGGAGGAGGAGGAGGAGGAGGAGGAGGAGGGAGTCTGCCAGCTGATGGAGACGGACACTGTAACTTTCACACCAACTTCGGCGCCGCCGTCAGGATAGGGGGAGGGTGGGGGGGGGGGGGAAGCCCTGTCAGGAAGGATAAAAAACAGGGAACTGGGCGCCCCGCGGGGGAATGGGGGAGTGGAAGGGAGAGGGGTCGGGGGGAAAGAAAGGGGGGGGTGGCGCCTATAATAATAGAATAAATGGATAACAAGTTGAAAGAGTGACATTGGTAAGTTTGACTTTTTATCTTTTTTTCTTTTTATAGATGGACCTAGATATTACGAGAGAGAGAGAGAGAGAGAGAGAGAGAGAGAGAGAGAGAGCTTACTGAGTTTGGCGCCTTTTTTTGGATGATCTTATATATATATATATATATATATATATATATTTATATATATATATATATATATATATATATATATTTATATATATATATTTCCATTTCCAGACAGAGAGAGAGAGAGAGAGAGATAGAGATAGAGAGAGAGAGAGAGAGAGAGGGCAAAAGCCTAACAACTGACCAATCTGTACAGCCTCTCATCCTTACGAGAGAGGATCCACGAAAAAAAACTTAAAATAAACACTAACGAGGCGACACAAAAAAGGGAGGGGGGGGGGGGCGATTATGGGGGCGGGGACGGGGGGCCCAAAGCAATAAGATACAGAAGGGGGCCAATAATTATTTGCTGACGGCAAATTACCATGAAACCAATAAGCCGTGGCGATCCGGCCTGCGGTGTATAACTCGGGCGAATTTTTAGGAGATAATAATGGAAAATCTTTAAGAGTGGGAGGAGGGCATTCCGCCCCCTTTTACGACGACTCTCGTAAAGATCATTATAATAATGATTCGGGCGTTATGAATTTCCCCGCCAGTCCCGTAATGAGCTTCATTATACTTGATGGCCTTTTTATGAATCTTAATGGCCGCTATGGAAGTAAAGATCGTAATGACAAGAGCGGTTGGGGATCGTTCGGTTTTTATCCTGCGCCACAACAAAACTCCTCCTCCACGATCCGATAGGCCGATGTTTTCGATCCTTTTTTTTTTTTCATGTATCATAGATTATGCAAATGGGTATATTAGTTAAGTGTGCTTGCATCTACAGACACACACAATCATACCAACACATACGCGCACATAACTTACAATAACACAGACGCACACACACTTATACTACTAATAATAATAGTAATGAACAAAACAAAATCTTATTTAAATTTTCTTCTGAAGATGGAAAAAGAAACCCACAAGATTATGTTGAGTATAACTTGTTTACTTGCAAGTATTTACATAGTATTTTTGTTATAACTCAAACAAACATACTATGTACATACTTACAAGTAAACAAGTTATACTCAATGAAATGTGGGTTTCTTTTTAAATAATAATAATAATAATAATAATAATAATAATAATAATAATAATAATAATAATAATAATAAGAAAATACTAGTTTTGACATTCATGTGAGGAAAGAGATGGATATTTTACCAACGTATTTTTTGAATAATAATAATAATAATAATAATAATAATAATAATAATAATAATAATAATAATAATAATAATAATAATAATAATAATAAAAACTTGTTTTGACATTTATGTGAGCAGAGATGTGCATATTTTACCAACGTATTTTTAAATACTACTACTACTACTACTACTACTACTACTACACTACTACTACTACTAATAATAATAATAATAATAATAATAATAATAATAATAATAATAATAATAA
>NC_087204.1:106192072-106207072 GCF_015104395.2 Macrobrachium nipponense
TTCTTAAACTCAGTTGACATACTCAGTGAAACATTTACTATATACTCTTCCTATCTCTCCAATTATCATCATTTCAAATTTCCTGTTCATTCTGTTTCTCGTTTTTTTCTTTTTCCTTCGTCTGATTTCGTTTATCGTCGTCCTCCATCCACTTCCTACTCTTCAGCTTACAGTCCGCCGCAAAACGGAGGAAATTGGACACATTTTTCTAGGGGAGCTATTTTACCGAAACTGTTTTACAACAAACGGCCTTCGTTCATCAAAAGCAGAAGAAAAATCTATTCTTTTTTTTTTTATTACGTAAGAGTTATATAAATTAATGTTGTTTAGGAAACGATCTCTCTCTCTCTCTCTCTCCGGTTAAAATAATTTCAAATTACCTTTTAATAATTTTCATTTCTACCCTAATAGCTAATTTAGTTTTCCTATCAAACTGTTGCTGCTGCTGCGCTCTCTCTCTCTCTCTCTCTCTTCTCTCCTCTTCTCCTCTCTTCTTCTCTCCTCTTCTATCTCTGCTCTCTCTCCGGCTCTCTCTCTCTCTCTCTCCGGTTAAAATAATTTCAAATTCCCTCTTAATTCTTTCCACTATCCTCCTAATAGCTAATTTCCTTTTCCTCTCTCTCTCTCTCTCTCTCTCTCTCTCTCTCTCTCTCTGTTTAGATTCATCTCAAATTCTCTGATAATTCTTTGTCATTCAAATCTAGATAGCCGATTTTGTTTTCTTAGCATTCTATTCTCTCTCTTCTCTCTCTCTCTCTCTTCTCTCTCTCTCTCTCACACACACATTCCCACAAACACACAGTGATATACACTGTTTGGAGAAGTGCGTTTTGACCTATCAAAATTCGTCAAACTTCAAACTTCATAAACTCAGAAATGGCTCCAAAGGAAGCCGATAATGTCTTTGGGATGGAAAAACAAAAATTGCGTCCGTTTAGAAATTTTTAAAAGATATAACAAATTAAGAGTCAGGGCTCCAGATTTAATGCAAACGAGTTTTAATATTCAGGCACTTGGGCTAAAACAAGGAATTTAAAAAAAAAACTAAAATGTCCTGGGGATCGAGAGAAAAAAATTGTTCGTTTATAATTTTTGAAAAGATGTAAAAGCTGAAGAAATCAAGGCTTCGAAGTTAATACAAACGACAGACTAAAATATTCAGGCATTTAGTCTAAAACAACATAATTAAAAAAATCTATACTGAGAAAATTCTTCGGCTAGGGATCTGCATACGAAAACATGTGGCGAAGTTGCAAGGTTCAAACGCTGAACATAAATCAGTAAGAAAAACCGGCTATAAAACTAAACCTAAAACCTAAAAGACAGATATTAAAACAATAAACCCAGGGGCTGAAGAGCTCTCAGCATCCCAGGCCGAAACAGGAGATGAACTGATCAGAAGGACAATTTATTTACAAAGGAAAATTTCTTTCAATTCTTTTAAATGGAACAGAAGTAGTGGGACTATAAATGAAGGGGCTATGTCGTTTAATACACAGTAATTAAAACTGTCTGTATTGTTTTTATTGGGAAAAATCAAAAGGAAAGTATAGACGACAATGCCGATATTCATCAATAAAAGACTTTCACCGTCTATATCATCTTAAATGTATTTATTGCCGAACAGATCATTACTGAAACGCACGTACATACAAACGCACATACATGCATACCTGTGCATCCAGGTATGCCTCTGGCATGCACATAACGTAAAGGATTTCACAATAAAACAGTGAATTTTCATCTAATGAGTAACAAACGGAAACTATGGAGGTCTGACGGGAAAAAAAAGTTAAAATTCCCTGGGGTTCGTTAAATTTATCACCAGCACGAACAAGGTACAAAGCGAGCCACTTTTAACCACTTTTTTGGGGGGACCGAGCCTGGTTTTTTTTTTTTTTTTTGATTTTTTTTTTTTTTTTACTTTTTTTTTTTCAGCGACGCCATCAACACATGTCGGCGCACTTATCGAAAAAGAGAAACAAGAGGAAGTGAGAAAGAAAACCGTTCGGAGGCGCGACTTTGAAATTGGCAGGCAATCTTTCTCTCCTCACCCAACCCCCCGCCCCCCCACCCTCCTTCCGTCCTACCCTTTCCCCCACCTGCGAAAAAAAAAAAAAAAAAAAAAAAAACTCAACCGATCATACCTTCCCGTCCGTAGGTTCTCGAAGGTCCATTTGGACGGTAAACTATTTTTTTTTTTTTTTTTTTTTTTTTTTTGAGACCTAAAAATTTGTATTTCAGCTCCTTCTACCACTCAGGTCTATTTCCTCTTCTCGGTTGAAAAGTTTTTATATAGAAAAGACAGGCGACTCCTAAACCTGTTTTTTGTCAATAATTTTTTTCTGGGGATTTCTTTTATTTCTAATAAAAAAAAATAGCTAAATGCTTATCGTTGTTACTCAAATTTTCATAGGAACAATTCAAAATATTTTTGTGGCAAGAATGGTAAATTCTAACATTATTTTTAGTCAGTAATTTCTTATTGGCCTTTGTTTGAATAGCGAATACTAACCAAGTTTTAAGTCAGTAATTTCTTGGCATTTTTTAATTTCTAAAGAAAATATTAGTTATTACTTACCTCTGTTATTCAAACCTTCCTATGAACAATCCTTCCCAATGACGTTGGTAATTCTGTCTCTATAAAAATCACAAATTTGGAAAAATAAAACATTTAAAAAAACACACATAATGTTTCGGGGCGTCTTGCTTTCTCTCAAGTGAGGAGACTGTGAATTTTTGAAAATATATCTATTCTTCAATTCGTGTTTTTTTCCCCAGTTTCAAAGTTCGACAATGATCTGTTATCACCATAGTTCTATTTTCATTCGAAAACTTACTTTGCTTTGGCTATAAATCTCTAAATACGTCATCTTTGATCAGAAACTCCTTCCTAATTATTTGAAATACTTTATGCTGGTTTAAAAAAAAGCCTCTTCTACAGCTTGTGTACTCTTTGTCCGAAAAATTAATTGTTTGCTAAAATGACCTAAATATTTTAACTACAAATTATTAATTCACTCAAATTTCATAATTGCAGTCAATCATTCAACCGTGATTTACATAATGTCTTTAAATCTATTTCCTGACAAATAATAATAATAATAATAATAATAATAATAATAATAATAATAATAATAATAATAATAATAATAATAATAATAATAATAATAATAATGATAATAATAAAAGCCAATGATTATCTCTTGACTTTAGATATACACAATTCTCTCTCTCTAAAATCTTCAAGTTAGACTTGCAAATCGCATGTTTGGAAGATGGAAAGTTTTGAGAGAGAGAGAGAGAGAGAGAGAGAGAGAGAGAGAGAGAGAGAGAGAGAGAGAGAGAGAGGTAAACTTAGTTTAAACAGAAAGAAATAATTGAACGTAAAAAATGCAGAAAGATATACTCAATCTCTCATAGAGAGAGAGAGAGAGAGAGAGAGAGAGAGAGAGAGAGAGAGAGAGAGAGAGAGAGAGAGGTAAACTTCGTTTAAACAGAAAGACGTAATTGAACGTAAAAAAGGCAGAAAGATATACTTAATCTCTCATAGAGAGAGAGAGAGAGAGAGAGAGAGAGAGAGAGAGAGGTAAACAGTTTAAACAGAAGGACGTAATTGAACGTAAAAAATGCAGAGAGAGAGAGAGAGAGAGAGAGAGGAGAGAGAGAGAGAGAGAGGGGGGGGGGGGGGGCAAAGGAAAGGGTAAACTTCTGGGGCTCCATTCTCTCGAGTCGTTCATCCAAAATGCATAGTTCTCCATGAATTCGGTTCCGTTGTCGGGGAGGTAGAGGGGCGACGCCAGCAGAGGTATTATATTACTAACGTTTCTTCCTTGTTTATAGGAGAAACGTTGTTAATGATGTAATGCCATTATTTCTACCTATCCACCTATCACTCATTACTTATCATTCAACATCCAACTAACACTCATTAACTATCATTCAATATCCTCTTCTATAAAAAAAATATCGATTTCGTTCAGAGGTCTTTAAAAAAAACTAAATTTAATTCAGAAAAACTAAGGTTTATTTTTCGAGATATTTAAATATATATAAAAAAAGACAAGAGAGGAACCCATCTATCGGTCACTGTCTATCTGTCAGCATCCTCTTTTATGTCCTATATATCAGTCTCGTTTAGAAGGTTTTAATAAAAACTAACGTTTATCTTTGAGATATTTAAATATATGGAAACACAACACTGACCTCCAGCTTTCTCGGGACGCGTGCAAGATTTAATCCTTACGCATAAGTTGTAAAAATTCTATTCCTAACTTTTAACGTAAATCCAAACGTGCTAAAATCTAAGGTCAAATAGAGGCTTGTATCACCAACGTAAATCAAAATGATTACGCAAAATTTTATTAGAAATAATATATCTGTACGGTTTAACATGCACATTCATTTATTCTTTACATTTTCATTCTAATAAATCGTAAAGATCCTATTCCTAAAATTCCTGTATCTTTAACTCAACGCGAAACGCCTTTCCCAGACCCTTTAAGGTCCTTCCATAAACCTAGACAAATGAACAAATAAATAAAAAATAAATAAATAAATAAATGAAAATGAAATAAATAAATAAATAAATAAACAAATAAATAAATTAATTACTTAAAATAAAATAAATAATTATATAAATCAAAATAAAATTAATAAATAAATAAACAAATAATTTAAAACGAAAATAAATAAACAAACAAATAAATAAATAAATGCATAAACAAATAACTAAAAACGAAAATAAGTAAACAAATAAATAAAAATAGAAACAAATAAACAAAAATGAAAATAAATAAGCAAATAAATAAATAAATACAAACAGAAACAAATAACTAAACACAAAAATAAATAAATAAATAAATATACACAAATAAATAAATAAATAAATAAATAAATAAATAAATAAATATACACAAACAAATAAATAAATAAATATACACAAACAAATAAACAAATAAATAAATAAATATAAATAAAAGAATTAACGGGATAAAAACTGTGACTTGCCTCAATTAACGTCTCCGATCTATATATTAACGTCACGTCCTTAGGTTGGAGATGATAGTGCGTACGATCCTGAAGGATTACGATCCTTTAAAGGATTACGTCCCGTCGATTATTAGTGGCGTGAAGGAGACAAGGAGATCCTTATCTGAAAACAGAAGGATATCAGAGTATATAGACAGATAGAAATCTGGACGAATGTCAAAGATTAAAGCTATGAACAGATTAATGATACCTTACTAGTAGATATATGGAATGGATTAGAATATACAATTCAGGAGAAAGGCCAAGCGCTGGGACGTACGAGGTCATTCAGCGCTGAAAGGGAAACTGAGGGTAAAAAGGTCTTACACGGCATAACAGGAGGAAGAATTCGCAGTTGCACTTTGCGATAATCGTCAGGAGACGGGGCGAAGTAAGGTGGGAAGAAAGATAATATGAAAGGAGGTATAGTAAAAGGAATGAAAAGGGGTTGCAGCGAGGGGCCTAAGGTACGCCGCAGAGAACCTTAAGCAATGCCTACAGTGCACCGCGTGCGTACAAAAGGATACAAAAAGAATGTTTACAGTAACAAGGAAGATAAAAATGGTTTTAAAAGACCACAAATGATGAGAGAGAGAGAGAGAGAGAGAGGAGAGTATTTTAGTCATAAAGCGATCTACATGTTTAAGATCTCGGACAATAACTGCTATACCTACCGTTGTTGTTAGAAGTAGTCTCTCTCTCTCTTTCTCTCTCACTCTCTCTCTCTCTCTCTGATGACACTGACCCTCCTCCTGCAAGAAACATAATAACGTCTCAACAGGCACTAGACGAGACGAGAGAGAGAGAGAGCGAGTATTTTAGTAAAACAGTCATAAAGCGATCTACATATTTAAGATCTCGGACAATAACTGCTGTACCTACCGTTGTGGTAAGAAGTAGTCTCTCTCTCTCTCTCTCTCTCTCTCTCTCTCTCTCTCTGTTGACACTGACCCTCCTCCTGCAAGAAACATAATAAAGGTCTCAACAGGCACTAGACGATTCCCCTTTGCAAGTTCCAAATCTGACTTTTATTATTATCAATCTTCGTCAGTTTTTCTATCTACCATTTCCCTGTTTATGCATTTCTTGATGGAGCTCCATCAGTTCTTCTAGATTTTCCTCCGTCTTCAATCTTTTCCTTCCCTTTGCTGGCTTCCTTTCGCCTAGGGGTAGAAAATACCTTTGCCGTCGGCCTCCGCACTAACAAATACTAATGAGTTTACTTGAAAATATGGTGGTTAATAAAGTTACTAATTTATTCTGAGTCATTTCCAGTTAATAAAATGTTATTAATTGCTATACCTTGAGTCATTTCAATCCCTTTTGCTGGCTTCCCTCAAGCCTAGGGCAGATAAGGGCACCAAGTTGCCTTTGCCGTCGGCTTCTGCAATAACAAATCCAGTGGAATTTACGAAAATTATGATAGTTTTCAATTGTCAGACTTTGTCATTTCCATCACTTTTGGTGGCTTCCCACAAATCTAGGGCAGATAAGGACACCAAGTTGCCTTTGCCGTCGGCCTCCGCACGAACAAAACCCGATGACCGTACTTGAAAAGGCATAATGGTTATCAAAGTAATGGTTATTGAATGGTTATCAACTTACCGCTAATTCCGTGTCATGAAAACTGATGATATGATTTCTCGGCACCTAACTTATACTTTGAATTCCCAGATCGCTTTACAAACAATTACGCAGACACAAAGTAAATCTCGCCTTTTACGGCAAGCGCAAAAGCATCTCCCGAGTCAATGACTACCAATAAGGCCCGGAATACCCTCCTATAAAAGAGATTTAACTCCGAGACATAACTATGACCCTGCAATACAGCGCAATAAAGCTGTATAATAAATCTATGAATATCGATAAGTTACCCTCCCTCCGAGGAAAACCCGGGGGAGGGATGGGGAGGGAGGGAGGGAGGGAGTACCTTCTCTGGTGGCTGGTATGTCCTATAAGGAAGGACAGAGGTCCTTCGAAGAGTCCTACAGGATGTGCTTCGTAGGAGAGACGTTTAGGATTCTGTCTGACTGTGTGCTGAGTCTCTCTCTCTCTCCTGAAACAAAAGATATTGCAAAAGATTTCTCAAGAGTGCGTCCATTCTCATCTTGTTCTCTTACCTCCCCTCCTCCTCCTACTCCTTCTCCTCCTTCTCCTTCAGAATCCACCCCCACCCCTCCCTCTCCTCACTCCCCCCTCCCCCAGGGCCGTCTCCTCAGGGCTAACAATGGCTTCTGTTTTCTTTTTGTTCAAGTGTTGACATCGGGACCGCAGCTGAGCGTCGAGATTGAGGCTTCGAGACCCGAATTAAGACACAATATTAGCTTCGACACACCCGCCAGATGGTGCCACGGGGCGCGCATCGCCCCTGGCGGGCCCTATCGATTATTCGCCCTTAAACCCAGCCGGCCATAAGGGGCGAAGTCCCTCGGCGGAGCTGCGGGAGGGTTAGGACTCTCGGGCGGAAGGCAACACTAAAGTCCTTATTGTTTCATCCAGGGTGTAATCATTGTGCTTGTGGTCGGGGGTTTTGGTGTCATAATGCCGAAAGATCAATGGAGAGCATTGCTATTACTACACGCGTACACTCGCCGGGGAACTCTCTCTCTCTCTCTCTCTCTCTCTCTCTCTCTCTCTCACGTATGCACAACCTTGAGAGTGCGCTGCTGGAAGCGAGAATTATTGTGTGAAATACCTCGCATTCTTGGGGATGATACACAGTGGTCTACACACATATATATACGTATAAGTATACGTAGATAGACAGACAGATATATTTAGCTACAGACGAACTTCCTACTACAATCGATGAATCGGTCCAGTAAATGAAACCCTGTTATCTGTAGCACAAAGAAACCTGAGGGTGTATGTATACACACTTCAGGGTCGCCACCCTTAGTGGACCTCCTTCTCCCCCTCCTCCACCTCCGCCACCCCTAGGGGTATCATGTCCTCCTCCTCCTACTCATTCTCCTAACCCCCCTCTTCCTCCTCCCTCCTGTAGAGGAACGATAAAACCAAAGACAATGATGCTTTTCTTCTAAGTTCTTCATAGTCCCCCAGAATGCCTCTTTTGGCTGGGATCATCTCCTATAGGGACGTCAATCTGGATGGCTCTCTCTCTCTCTCTCTCTCTCTCTCTCTCTCAGTCAGTCCCGGAGAGAAGAAGGGTAGTGGAAGGGATAGAGGAGGACAAGAAGAATAAGAGGAGGAGGAGGAGAAGGAGGAGAAGAAGAAGAATGAATAAGAGGAGGAGGAGACGGAGGAGAAGAATAATTAAGAGGAAGAAGAGAAGGTTGAGGGAGAAAGACCGGAAGAAGGATAATGGAAGGGATAGACGAAAGAAGTAAAAGAACAAGGCTTAGAAGAACTAGATGAAGAAGAAGAAGAAGAAGAAAAACTAGATGTAGAAGAGAAGAAGAAGGCGTAGAACTAGATGGAGAAGAAGATGATGATGACGAAATAAAAGAAAAAGAAGAATAAGAAGAAGAAGAAGAAGAAGGCGAAGAACAGGAGGAGGAGGAGGAGGAGGAGGATAGGGGTCGAGTAAGAGAACAATCGGGAAAACTCGTCAGTTTGGTGTTATTTGCTCTGCGACTTTTCCGCCGGGCTGGTTACATATTATTTATTTGTCCGGCGAGCGTCACACAAGGAGAGGTTTATTTGTACCCGTCCGAAGCTCTTCCGCGGTCCTAATGAACACTTTTACCTTTCCCCTTCTGCGGATTTCTGAGGGATGGAGTGGCTGTCTGTCTGTCTGTTTGTTTGTCTGTGTGTCTGTGTGTCTGCTCAGCCCTCATCCACGTATTATTGCAGGTCCTGGCGTTTTCACAGAGAGAGAGAGAGAGAGAGAGAGAGCGAGAGAGAGAGAGAGAGAGAGAGAGATACACACATTGACGTTCCTATGAGAGATGATCCCAGACACTTCCACGAAGTCTCTCTCTCTCTCTCTCTCTCTCTCTCTCTCTCTCTCTCTCTCTCTCTCTGACACTTCCACGAGGTCGCTGTCTGTCTGTCTGTCTCTCTGTCTCTCTTACTCTTATTCTCACCTCTCCTATCTCTTATTTTACCCTTTCTTCCTCTATTCCAGGCACTTTTTACTCTCTCTCTCTCTCTCTCTCTCTCTCTCTCTCTCTCTCTCTTCATTAAGCCTTCTGATTCGTATAATTAAAAAAGGGAAACTATTACATAGCTTAAACGTCCATCAATAAGACTACCATATTCCTGACTCATTCTACTAATGGCTTTGAAGATCACATTATGCTTAAAGCAAATGAAGCCTATGTATGAAGTTTATGTATCCAATGCACTGAGGTTTACGCATCCTATGTAATGAGACCCATGTGTCCTATGCAATGAAGCACACGTATCCTATGTAATAAAGTCCATGTATCAAGGGTGGCATTGAAGCCTTTTGTATTCTATGTTAATAAAGTCCATGTATCAGGTGCACTGAAGCCTTTGTATTCTATGCTATGAACCGTATGTATCTATGCAATGAAGCTCATGCATCCTATGTAATGAAGCCCCATGTATCCTATGCAGTGAAGCTTACATATCCTATGGAATGTAGCCCATGTATCCTATGCAATGAAACTTATGTATCCTATGCAATGAAACCTACGTATCCTATACACTGAAACCCATGTATCCTAAGCAATGAAGCTCATATCTCCTATGGAATGTAGCACACGTATCCTATGCAATGAAGCTCCTTATGTAATGTCGTTCGGCAATGAAGCCTAGGTATCCTATGCAATTTATCTTAAAGATACGGAAGGTACTACTGCCTTCATTGCCTTTACAGAGAGAGAGAGAGAGAGAGAGAGAGAGAGAGAGAGAGAGAGAGAGAGAAGAAGAAAACAAAGGAGGAAATGAAAGCGCACGAGACAGTGATTGAATGAATGGATGCGTAAAACATTTGAGGAGAGAAAATAAAAGGGGGGAGACAACAAAAGAGGGGTCGAAAAAGGGGACTCGGAGAGAGAGAGAGAGAGAGAGAGAGAGAGAGGAGGGTAATTAGTGGGGGGGGTTGATGTGTTCTAAATTGATGATTCGCACTCCCGTCCTGTCATCAACATCCGCTGCCTATCATTAATTTGTGACCTCCTACTCCTCCTCCTCCTCCTTTACCTCTCCCTCTCTCCCTCCCTCTCCCTTTCTCCCTCTCTCCCTCCTCCATTCCATTCATCGTCGTTGCTGTTGTCTCTTCTCGCTTTCTCTGTTGCCACTTTTATGGTGACTTTTGTTTCCCCCACATTCCATCAACCTCTCTCTCCCTCTCTCTCTCTCTCTCTCTCTCTCTCTCTCTCTCTCTCTCTCTCTCTCTCTTTCTGTCCCATTTCCTTTTTCTCCTCCCCTTCTTCCCATTAAGTCAGTCTGTCTTTTAATGCTCCGGAAATTTCTCCATGCTCCTGTTTTCCCCGGTTTATATATAACCTTCCTTGTTCTAAGAGGCAGGCAGGCGTCCATCGATTCTTTCATGGTCAAGTTTGCTCGTGATCTGATCGGGTCTGGGCTAGATGAGGGCATCCGGTTGCTAGTCCCATCGCCCCTCGTGTTAAACGGAAGAGGGATTTGATATATGATGAAGAATTTGTAATAAGAGGGATTAGGTATTTCCGATCGCTCGTTTAGGGTTATTCGAATTAAAAGATAATAAAAGAACATTTTCTTGGGTTAAAATGATAATAAAATACGTAAAAATGGAAGGAACGTTGATCCATCCAATTTCTATCAAAGATAATCGGTATTGATATATAACCTGAATTTTGATCACATCACCATGATTCATATACATGCATTAAGCTACAGATGTCCTTTAATATCTAATTCCCTCTACCTCGGAATTAATATATTTTTATATATTTGTTAACTGAAGTTGAATTTTTTAGTTGGTAATAATTTCGCCCTCTCGTGGATTCGAACCAGCGCACGGAGGAGAAACCAATACTTCAGTGAGGTTACCGACTCGGCCAACAAGCGAGGTAACTCACTGAACCCCTGGTTTCTCCTCTGTGCGCTGGTTCGAATCCACGAGGGGATGAAATTATTATCGATTAAACAATTCTCCGTCGGTTAACATATATGAAAATATATTAATTCCGAGGTAGAGTAAATTAGATATTAAAGGTCATCTGTAGCTTAATGCATATATATATATATATATATATATATATATATATATATATAGATATATATATATAAATATGGGCAAAAGCAATTAAGGTTTCCAGAGGAACCTATTTTGCCTTCGATGGCCAAAAGCGATTAAATTATGCCACTGGTAGTTAGTTGACTGTGAAGACTTGCAGCGATGGGGGGCCGGTGAGGGGGAGAAGGCCCATGGGTACCACCCTCATCCCAAATATGTGTCAAACGTACCCTTTGATAGGAGAAAGCAAATAATATATGTATATGATATACCATATATGTATATATATTTACATTATATATATGCATATGTGTGTAAGCGCGCATGTGTAAATGAAACCTTGGCACGAGAGAGAGAGAGAGAGAGAGAGAGAGAGAGAGAGAGAGAGAGAGAGAGTGCGTAGGTATACGATTAAACCAATTAACTATTACTGAAAATTCGAATACTTCACCTCTCGAACAAGAGACAGACCGAGGTACAAAAAAAAGAAAATAAGTTTGGAAAATATCCCAAGGCAAAATCCTAGGAGTCTATTATTGAAAAGCTTCTCTTGAGGAAAAGAAGAAAAAAACTCATTTGATTGGAGCCAATCTATTCCTTACCTCCAAACACTTTTTTTTTATACTCTCTCTCTCTCTCTCTCTCTCTCTCTCTCTCTCTGTAACTTATCGATGAACAAGGATAAATTTCTCTTTCTCCCCCCTGTTTGTCAATAGTTAAATCTCTCTCTCTCTCTCTCTCGCTCTATAACATACCTCAAACTTTTTCTCTCTCTCTCTCTCTCTCTCTCTCTCTCTCTCATGCTCATCTCTCTCTCTCTCTCTCTCTCCCCCTTTTAAGAAAATATGATTGAAGGTGAAGCTGGCTAAACGCCTTGTGCTCTTTCCTTGAGAGAGAGAGAGAGAGAGAGAGAGAGAGAGAGAGAGAGAGAGAGAGAGATGTTGCATCCTAATTGGATCGCGATTTAATTAACTGCTTAAATTAGCTAAAATGCAGCGAGAGGGGCGTAACCCACCTCAGACAGGGATCATCCTTAGCGCCGGGGTGTTTAGGGGCGCGAAGACCCCCGGATGGCGGCCAGGTGGATTGGCCACATATCACTGAAACAATCGAGCATCGGAAGCGCTTATCTGGCTTGTCAGCAATGGTGGTGGTGGTGGTGGTGGGCGATAGATTGGAGGAACAGGAGAAGGAGAGAGAGAGAGAGAGAGAGAGAGATAGTCAGTCTTAAGTCTTGAGAGATTGATTGCTTGACGCGCGCAGAGCTTTGCTTGAGAGAGAGAGAGAGTGAGAGAGAGAGAGAGAGAGAGAGAGAGAGAGAGAGAGAGAAGAGGAAGAGAGAGAGAGAGAGAGAGAGAGACGGCTGAATCCAAATAAAGTGTCGAAGGTAATGACAATTATTAAAAAAAGAAAAGAAATACGATGTCCAAATGTTAATTGTAATCAAAGTACAGAGACAACCGCTTCTTTAACAGACGTCAAAATGTTGATTATCAAGCCTTGGAATGTTCCTCCAACTTATGTTTTCCCAAATACCATCACCTCCCTTCATTTAAAAAGACAGAAAAGGTTTAATAACAATAATCTCTGCCTATTTTCTTCTTTTTCTTTTTTTGTTTTCTCTCTTTTTCGGATCTGGGTTACAAAAAGCTATCTAGTGTAGTTCAGCAATGCTCTGAGTTTCTCCATACAGTCTGGGATCAATAGCAGAAATAACTCCATCCAGCCATGAACATCAATGATTATTATTATTATTAATATTATTATTATAATAACCTGATCATTACCTCCGATACCCGAAGTCAGTGAGATTTGAAAAAAAAAGAAGTCAAATTTAAGCAAAGGAAAGTTAGTATCTTTAAAAGATAAGTAAGGCCTATTTCCGAGATAGCTCTTCACAGCAAGGACAAGGCAACGAGAATGCATTTAGGCCTACGACACACACACACACACACACAGAGCAGCAGCATGTTGCTAATTCAAACCATGAGTCTGGTCCCCACCATCTCTCTCTCTCTCTCTCTGTGTCTCTGTCTCTCTTTCTCTCTGTCTTTAGATGCAATACCATAACCATTTCCCACATAATTATATGTATATATATATATATATATATATATATATATATATATATATAGTCATATATTTACATAAATGTATATGTATGTATGCGTGCGTGCGTGTGTGTGAATGTATGTATGTAGATTATATATATATATATATATATATATATATATATATATATATTATATATATATATATACATCTATCCAAGAATAACCCCGTCAGAGACATAAATAAATAAATAAATAATCCAGCTAGAATGTTTTTCATTGTTTGGTTTTTAATATGTAAGTTTCTTGGGCGTTGAAATATCTTTCATTCCGTTAAAAATATGCCAAATAAATAAAAATTATAATTTCGAAAATTTTCGAAAAAATAACCTATAGGAGACTTACAAGATATTCGACGGACACAAAACTCCATCTTCAAAGTCTATAGATTCTCCTTCACATTCAAAAAATTATTCAAAGTAACGTGTCATAAAAATCCAGTTATATAGTAAATTATATATTACTATATAAAAACCACAGTTATATAGTAGGGTATATATTACTATACAAAACCATGTTTTACATAGGAATATACTCAACTATATAATTGTGGGTTTTTATGACACAGATTTTTCTTCGCGAGATTGTGAATTTCTTAACACTACTTTTATTGAATTAATACGGCCCCTTAAATTATCTATTAAGACAAAATCTAGTTACACATAAAGAAAATATTAACTGGAAAAAAATTAATAAAAAAATCAAAGCCATTCATTTATAAACAATACAAGCAAACAAACACACCACACATTGTATAGACGCAAACCCATCCAATTTAACACGGGAGCGTGCTCGCGCGCACGCACCGAATCCAAAACCCTTTTCCAAGAAAACTCAATTTTGGCCACATCTCTTTATCCTGTCGAAAAAACTTTGATTAATTATCTTTCCATTGGGCTAAGATGCCGCGGGCCTTCGGCCAATCCCCATATAATTGGGGGGGAGTCTTTCTCAGCAAATTGGGTCATTAAATTGGGTCATTTTGCCCCTCTGCTAATGAACAGGATGGAGAGAGAGAGTCCCGACAATTCGCTATTTATTACCCCCCCCCCTCCCCTCCCCCCTCCCCCCAGGCTTCAATCAAGCCCTCCCCTCCCCCTCCACCCATGCGAAAAATAGTAGCCTTGAAACGCCACGACAGATTCGGTGTACCTTCAACTTTTCTCTCTCTCTCTCTCTCTCTCTCTCTCTCTCTCTCTCTCTCTCTCTTTTTATATACATTTATAGTATATGCATTTCTCATAGAACCGTGTGTGCATGTATGTACTATGTATATTGATATTACAAAATGTCCTTGTGGAAATATTTGTATTTTATGTAACTCTCTCTCTCTCTCTCTCTCTCTCTCTCTCTCTCTCTCTCTTATATATATGCAGCTATATATGCAGATATATAATTGTGTGCATGCATGTATATAAATATTGATATTTCGAAATATCCTTGTGGAAATATTTGTATTATATGTAACTCTCTCTCTCTCTCTCTCTCTCTCTCTCTCTCTCTCTCTCTCTTGTATGTATATGGACGTATATAATTGTGTGCATGTATGTATGTATGTATGTATATGTATATGTATATATATTCTTATTTCGAAATATCCTTGCGGAAATATTCGTATTATATGTAAATCTCTCTCTCTCTCTCTCTCTCTCTCTCTCTCTCTCTCTCTCTCTCTCTCTCTTGTATATATATGCACGTACATGA
>NC_087204.1:106214572-106244572 GCF_015104395.2 Macrobrachium nipponense
GTTTTTTTTTTAAGTTTTTTCTTTCCACTTGAAATTTACGAAAAATGTTCAGCTCACTTTCTGATGTAAAAAGAATTCGTCCAATTATATCCTATCGCCCGGTCGTTAGACAATAAATAAATCTTTTTCCACTTCCTTATGCAAACTTACTAAAGAACTTTTTGATCGAAAACACTCATATTTCAGTTGGGACACAGAACAAAAACACTGACATACAGGTGTATTATTGCTTTATTTCGTATACCTCTCCATAACTGCGTTGGCAAGAACAAATAACCTATACATTACTGTGAGAGAGTTGCTAACTGATTTAGTATAAAATAAAAGCTATAAAAATCTGTACGCAAACATATTCTATACATATACATGTATGCATTTATACAAAAGAAAGGTAGATTGAAGTTATATATATGTGTATATATGTGTATAGATATATCTATACATATATATATATATATATATATATATATATATATATATATATATATATATATACACATATATATATAATATATATATATATACATATACATATATACATACATATACATAGATATGATATATATATATATATATATATATATATATATATACATATACATAGACTTGTGGCTAAGTACGTCACTGTACATCCTTAATCTACGTTCCGAGCTTGGAGTTCACGAGCCGACGAATTTTCTTATAGCTTAAAAAAAAAAAAAAAAAAAAATTAAAAAAAAAAAAAAAAAAAAAAAGAAGAAAGAAAAAAAAAAAAAAGTCCCTTCGGTGAACATATGAAAATATATTAATCCCCAGGTGAAGCGGAATTAGACATCAAAAGCCCATTTGTAGTTTAATGCTTATATAATATATATATATATATATATATATATATATATATATATATATATATATATATATATATATATATATATATATATATATATATACAAGGGCTATACAGGCCAATCTACCTTACACCAAATATGAAAATTAATACTGAGGGGGAGCGGGGGGAGGACATGAGCGACGTATTACGTCCCAAGACGCCAAATCCCCCCCTAATTAAAAAGAGGGTTGTCCCGTGAGGTGGGTGGTGGGGAGGGGGGCGTGGGGGGGGAGGGAGCCGCCGTCACTACGCGGGCAATCAGGCAGCCTCATTCGCTCATTATAATAATTGCCGCCGGCAATCCGAGAGGTGACTCAGGCAACGGGTTATCAGGTGGGCGCAGGGGCGCCGCTCTCTCGAGGAGCCTGACCTCTGAGATAACGGGCTGAGGGCAAGGGGAGAGGCGGCGGCGGCGGCGTAGGGAGAGAGTGAGGGTGAGGGAGAGAGGAATGGAAAGGAAAGGAAAGGTGGAGGAGAAGGACAAGGAGGAGGAGGAGGAGGAGGATGAGGAAGGGAGGAAGAGGAAGCAAGAAGGAGGAGGAGGAGGAATGGTGAATGATGAGGAAGAGGAAAGGAGGAAGAGGAAGCAAAAGAGGAGGAGAAGGAGGAATGGGGAATGAGGAGGAGGAGGAGGAGGAGGAGGAGGAGGAGGAGGGGGAGAAGGAGGAATGGGGAATGAGGAGGAGGAAGAGGAATGGGGAATGAGGAAGAGGAAGCAAAAGAGGAGGAGGAGGAGGAGAAAGAAGAGGAGAAAGAAGATAAGGTATAAAGGGGGTGGGGAGAGAGAGAGAGAGAGAGAGAGAGAGAGAGAGGAGAGAGAGAGAGAGAGAGAGAGAGAGAGAGAGAGACGAAACGAAGACACAGGCGGAAGCTGAAAGCACCGAAGAGAACAAAGATCAATAAGATAGTGATGATGGTGGTGATGGTGATTATGAAATACAGATGATAACGAAACAATGATGATGATGATGATGACGACGAAGAAGAAGGAGACGCAGAGCGAAAAAGGAGAGAGTAATAAACGGTGTCTGGAAGGCAGCCAAGTAAGACGGTGATAATGATAGTGATCATGATGAAATAACGATGACAATGGTGATCGTTCATTAGCGGCCAAAACAGCGCATAACGTCGAGCATTATAAGACTGAGTGATAACTGGGGGCTTAAGAGGGAAATATCATAAGAGAATATTGACGTTAAAAAATATATATAAAAAAAATATAAGGAGACAAATGACTAATCTGTCCGTCATTATGAAAATATTAATTGAAGACATGACGTCAACCTGGGCTGTGGGATAATTACCGTTACAGAAACAATATCTATTTAAAAAAAAAGACGATTACATGTCAATATCCTAAAGAAGTAACAACACACACATACACAAATTACGTACCCAAATCGTTGATATATTCTTTTAGCCTAAATCGTAACATTTGAGTCTTTCCTAGTGAATATTTCTAAAGCCTTTTTTTTCCCTGGTTCATTTCAAGCTATCATAACTGTATCGAAGGTTGAAAATGCAGAGATAGAACTTATCTAACATTTTCGTTCGATGAAACCACATTCTCATTCACTGATAAATATATCATTCACCTGAGACTGAAATATTACCACTGGCACATCGCTAATTAAATGTAAGACGTACTTAAATCTTATAAATCCAAAAAACAAGTGTGTTATGAAAAATAACCACACTTAACAAGAGACAGTGCAGTACTTCTCTGCAATACTATTTTTCTGGTAATGTTATTTCTTCAGTGGAATCAGCATATAGTCAGTTTGTAAATATTTATTTTATATTTATATTTTTTCTATTCAGCATTTTTCAGGAAGATTCCTAACATACAAAATTAAGTATATCTCAATTTAACCAGACCACCGAGCTGACTAACAGCTCTCTTAGGGCTGGCCCGAAGGATTAGATATTCTTACGTGGCTAGGAATCAATTGGTTACTTAGGTTACTTAGCGACGGGACCTACAGCTTATCGTGGGATCCGAACCACATCGAGAAATTAATTTCTATCACCAGAAAAAATTCCTCTGATTCTGCGTTGACAGAGCGGGGAATCGATCATTTAACCTTTCGTTTTAATTATATTTGTTAAAATATAATTAAATGACCTTCACTTTACAAAAAAAAAAAAAAAAAAAAAATTATTTGCAACCAGAGGCAAAATACCCTTTAATAGCTAAACAAAAATTGGTTAAAAATAAAATCTTTTGTTTGTCGATAGCAAAACATCCTTGACTAACTGAACAAAATTGATTAAAAATAAATCTTTTATTTGTAGAGACCAAATATCCAAGACTAACTAAACAAAATTAGCTAAAAATAAATCTTTTATTTGTAGAAAGAAAAATATCCGTGACTAACTGAAAATTGTTTAAAAATAAATCTTTATTTGCAGAGAGCAACATATCAAAGACTAACTAAACAACTGTTTAAAAATAAAATATTTTATTAGCAGACAGCAAAATATCCTTAACAAGCTAAATAAAATTGCACTTTTCACTGTCATTACTGACAGATTAAATTTCAGGTGGGGGATTCAAGTGTATACGTACAAGAGTATATATAAATAAATATGGGGAATGGCGACTTTCTATATAAAAGGAATATCACACAAACGAATCTCCTCTTGGATATGTGACCTATTTGCATAATAAAGCAACAGGAGAAAAAAATATAATTTAGCAAAAAAAATAAATAAAATAAAATAAAAAAAATAAAATGTGCGCAAGATGAAAACGAAGGATATTGAGAAGAAGAAAAAAAAAGATCCCTTAACATTTTACACACGAAAACCAAAAGGAGGCCACGAAAGAGAGAGAGAGAGGCAGGCTAATGCTGCCCCTTCTCTTCCCCCTCCCCTCCCCTCCCCTCAACAAAAACCAAGTAAAAAACAAGTTACTTCGTGAAAAAGGAGGGCAAAAGAGAGAGAGAGAAAAGAGAGAGGAGAGAGTGAGGAGGAGGCAGGAGAGGAGGAGACGAGAGAGCTGGAGAGAGGAGAGAGAGAAGGGGGGGGGGAAGGGGGGGGGGGTTGGGATTAACGACTGGCAACCCTTCTCTCCCTCTCCAGTCTTTTACTCCCCCCCCCCCCCCCCAACCACCTACTTACCACTTGACGTACCGATTACGGTAAGTTGGCCCTACAATCCGATTCCGGAAATTAAAAAATGACGAGCGAATGAGAGGTGGGGTGGGGAAGTTAAGCCCTAGAGAGAGAGAGAGAGAGAGAGAGACGGAGGGAGAGAGGGAGAGAAGAGAGAGAGAGAGAGAGAGAGAGAGAGAGAGATTTGGGGACAGGGGCTCCTTGATTATGACTCTCTTTACGTTAATTAAGAAAATATGCATAATAAAAATATAATGAATTTAAATGCAGTATGCGCGAGTACATGGAAATTATGACGGTAGGGAAATGGAAGGTTTATTATTTATTTATTAATTATTATTATTATTTTTTTTATTATTATTATTATTACTTATTTATTATTCTGTCCGAGAAAAGGGAGAGTTTCTGCTTGAACCTGAGTTAATTTTTCCCTTGCATTATTATTATTATATTATTATTATTATTATTATTATTATTTTACTTATACTGTCTCGCCCATTCTCCGAACAAATATATATCCCCTGTTGGATTGTATGAACGGGCTGTTTAGCCAACTCACCTTTATGGCAGTGAAGAGTACGCGTTCAACGCAAAAAAAAAAACTAAACCCGTTGAGACGAACAATTATTGAACTCAGCTAGTTTATATAAATGAGGGAGAAGACCCTAATTTGGAATTGGTATGAACATATTAGAATTTAGGCCAAAGGCCAAGCGCTGGGACCTATGAATCCATTCAGCGCCAGAAATAATGTTGGAAAGTAAGGAGGGAGAAAGAGAAGATGAACGGAGGTATAGTAAAAGGAATGAAAGTGGTTACAGCTTGGCCGAAGGGACGCTGCAAAGAACATAAAGTAATGCCTACAGTGCACCGCATGAGGCGAACTGACAGCACTATTCCACCACGGGGTAAAAGACTTCGAAAGCGCTGGCTTTATGGAGTGAAAGGGCACATAGCATGTACGGAATTAGACGTGACACTGGTGATCCTAGTGTTAGGGTGTAGTACGATGATAATGAAAATGATAATGATGATGATAAACAAAATGCACGTTAAAAAACACGCAGGATAAATAAAAAAGACCTTTCGAATTTGCGTAAGGAAAATATATTCGTAAGAATTATGAAACACGTTACTCATGTTTCCTTCTGGTTCTTCGTTTTAAAGGTAGTTTTATGATGAATATTATTATTATTATTATTATTATTATTTTATTCATTATTATTATTATTATTATTATTATTATTATTATTAGTAGTAGTAGTAGTAGTAGTAGTAGTAGTTTAATTGATAATATATTCAATATTCATTATATTATCAAGGTAGGTATATTACTATTTATATTACAGCTATTTACAGTAAATTCATTACTTCGGCAAGATAATATACTTATAACTTACAGATTGGACATCAGGAGGAAAAAAAGAAGAAAAAAAGAAAAAAACCAAATATATCCAAAAACAGGATGCAAACTGACTACGAAAATGTATAAAATCTTGGAAATTTAGAGGTGTGTTTTTAAAATACGCTAAGGATCACGCAATCGAGTTTTCTGTACAGCGTACAATGCCGCATGAAACTCTCAGTCACGGGCCATGAACCTCTCAGAAGGGGCCCATGAAACGTTCAGCCACGGCTCGGTGGTGGCCTATGTTATTGGCGCCTATAGTGCTGCCAGACGCATGATTATGGGTAACTTTAACCTTAGATAAAATAGAAACTACTGAGGCTAGATGGCTGCAATTTCGTATGTTTGATGATGGAAGGGTGGATGATCAACATACCAATTTGCAGCCCTTTAGCCTCGGTAGTGTTCAAGATCTGAGGGCGGACAGAAACATATATCAAAATGAGACGTGATTCATCCGAGTAGCAACGACAGCGACAAAAAAACAATGATGCTAGTAACAGAGACAGCCTCGACATCATCCAACCCCCTCCCCAACAACCTCTCCCTAGTTCCCTCCTCCACCCACTCCCCTCCCCTCCCCTCCCCCTCCCCTCCCCCCCCTCCCAGACAGCAAATTAAAATGAGAAAGGCCTGGGAGAGACACTCGTCACTGTTGACCTAGAAATTCCTATGGACGAAATTGGATTTGGAGAAAACCTCAGCCGAATTAGTCTGAGGATGGAATATATAGATTCAAGAACACTGTCTGACCAGAGATATATATATATATATATATATATATATATATATATATATATATATATATATATATTATGAGAGAGAGAGAGAGGAGAGAGAGAGAGAGAGAGAGAGGCCGGTCCTTATATAAGAAGATGGATAAACGAGGAGATAACTATGATTGCGCATTAGTCCAACACACATATATGTAGATATATATATATATATATATATATATATATATATATATACACACATATATACACATATATATACTATATATTATATATATACAATGTATATATATGCATATATACACATACACACATCTCCGACCTTGGGAAATAGACTGGCCAGCAGGAGACTGTTATAAAAAGAACTCGAAAAGAGAATTCGAAAGAGAGAGAGAGAGAGAAGAGAGAGAGAGAGAGAGAGAGAATAAGGGCGTGGATACACTGGCAGAATGGGCGGGCACAGGGGGTGTGTGCGCAAGAAACTCTTCTCGGGCCAGGATAGGCGGCCGGAGAGTGCGACTGGCACCGGAGAGGGGGCGGGGGATGGGAGGGAGGGAGGGGGAGGTGGAGGGACAGAAGGGGAGGTTGCACAATGCAATATGGGCGTCGGGCAGACCCACCCACCCACTTTGCAGCAGCTCTGTGATACCATATCACCCCTGTATGCGTGCGTGTGTTTGTGTGTCGCGGGGGAGGGAGGGGGGGGGGGGCGTGCAGGAGCGAGCAAAGGCGACGACGACGAAGCGCACGCACACACACACACACAAACACACATACACGCAATTCCTCTGGAACCTTCAGTCGAGATCCTCCGGCCTCGGCCTCAACACCAGAGAGCAGCAGCACCAGCATTCGCGGAGACCGCTGTATGGAGAGAGCACCACCGACCCTGTCTCTCTCTCCCTCTCTCTCTCACTCGCTCAGTTTCTCTCTCGCACACACACATATATATATCCTCCCTCCCTCTCTCTCTCTCTTTTTCTACCTCACAATCCCTCTGGTCACCTCTCAATGAGGAGAAGGTCCTAAGGAATCCTTGAGGATCTTCCGAAGACCTTTCCATTGGCTCCGTAGAACGTCTCTATCTTATTACCCTTCCCGAATATGCGCAGTCGAAATGCATCCGGTCCTCGCTGTCCCCCGCCGCCGTTCTGAGACGGCCAGGAGATGACCCGCTGCCGAAATTAAGGCCCCCAGGCACTTCCGGCTGTCTTGGGATATTCCCCCTCCCCGATATATAAATCGGCAGATCGCTGGACAAAATGGAATCGCCGATAAAGTAAGTCTTTCTCGAGAGGGAAGATCGATTAGTAGTGACGTAAATGAAGGAAAAAGAAAGAAAGAAATTACGTTGAGTCGCATAACAGGTAAATAGGAATTGTAATTTTGCCGTTTTTGACCCCACCCCCTACCGCTTGCGAAAACGAAATTAACACGATAATAATAATAAAAAAGTGTTTGCGAAAAGAGACGAGTGGCGAAAAGACGAGCAATAAAAAACAAAAAATAACGGATGACGAAGTGAAGAAAAAGAAAAAAGAAATAACAGAGTAAACTAGTCAGCGACTGACCAAGAAGTGAGGCCGAGTAATTTCTCGAGAGGAAGAAGAAGAAGTAGAAGAAGAGGAAGAAGAAGTAGAAGGAGGAGAAGTCTTTTTCTTTTTAAAAAACACATCGGAGACCACGTGGCGTCCGCCGTCCGTCCGCCATCACGGAACTATCGACGCCTCTCTCTCTAGAAGCTCCTCTTCGACGACGAGTTCTCCCGGCTGCTTGGGTAGAGCGCCACCACGAATTTCTGACGGAGCCAGGGATAGAATGCAGGTGAATTCTCGAATATTCTCTCTCTCTCTCTCTCTCTCTCTCTCTCTCTCTCTCTCTCTCGCTCTCTGTGTGTGTGTGTGTGTGTGTGTCTCAATACCTATCTCTCTCTCTCACCGTTGTGCTAAAGTTAAATATTCCATGCGTTATTCTGATTAAGCGAGGTTAAATGCAAGCGAAATTTTGAGGACGGATGGCAGGTGAATTCTCGAATATTCTCTCTCTCTCTCTCTCTCTCTCTCTCTCTCTCTCTCTCTCTCTCAATATGCCAAACGTTTGTGTTACGTCATTCTTTCCATTAAAGACTCTTATCAAGTAACGTGAAATCCAGGTGAATATATGGGGAATTCCTTTTGGGCGGGACAAGGGATGGAATGCACGACATTTTTCGAATAATCTCTCTCTCTCTCTCTCTCTCTCTCTCTCTCTCTCTCTCTCTCTCTTCTAAGCGTTGTGTTATCTTTATCCCTCAATTCGTTATTCTATATTAAATAAGATGATAAAGCAGGTGTATATTTAAGGAATTTCTTACCCTCTTCTTCTTCTAATCTCTCTCTCTCTCTCATTATTCTTTACCGTTGCATTACCTCCACATTTCCATTCAATACTCTGATCAAGCAAGATGAGATAAAGGTGAATATTCGAAGAATTTTCCCGCTCTCTCTCTCTCTCTCTCTCTCTCTATTCATCTTTTCCACATTTTACTCACAGCAATGCAATGTTTACCATTTTTATTACTGTAATTTAAATGTTTCTCAAAAATATCTCTCTCTCTCTCTCTCTCTCTCTCTCTCTCTCTCTCTCTCTCTCTTCCTTCTTTACTCTAATTTAGTCCACTGAAACTATTTTTTAATTTCCTTCTGTATTTGCCAAAAGCAAATTTATCTTTCTGTAGTTAAAAAAAATCGTATCACCTATATTCTGAATAAATGCTTATATCAATGCATATTCAATGCTTTTTTCCACGCGGCGGCGATGCTTTCCAGACTGAATGAATTGAAAGCATCGCAAGCATATCTCATATACATGCTTTTTATTTATTTATTTTTCTTTTGGTTAAGTATTTGTGGCTGCTATCTATGAAGCTCTGAGTTTTTCTTTATATTTTCAAAACTAACTACCGAACACAAACTATATATATATATATATATATATATATATATATATATATATATATATATATATATATATATATATATCTAACATACATATATACATACACATATACTATATACTACCCATATACATATATGTATATATATATATATATATATATATATAGATATATATATATATATATAATATATATATATATTCTGAAGGGATGACGTTTCCACCACCACTGGAAGCAAAAATGAAGCAGTTATAATGAAAAGAAGAAAGTGATTCCTTGTTCAATGAAAATGAATCTTCAGGGCACGTCTGGGGAGTTAAAAATGCTAAGCTTTTCACGGGGATGAATAAAAGCTCCAGGTGTTCATTCAACATGGGTGAAAAGAGTGTAGGATACCTATGCATAATGCATTCCAGATTATATCTGCGTCTGTCCCATATATATCTATGTATCTACACACACACACACACACACACACACACACACACATATATATATATATTATATATATAAATATATATATATATATATATATAGAGAGAGAGAGAGAGAGAGAGAGAGAGAGAGAGATTAAATTCACTTAAACGTACAAATCAGTATGACAAAATGAATCAGTAATACAGAGATAATGTAATGCATTTATTTATCTATTCATATTTATGCATTCACAATGAATGCACCCTTGCTCATTCATACACACAGCCATACATTTGATCACCTAGTAAATCATTTGTACGGAAATTATTTCAGCTTAAAATTCTTTGTAGAAAAAAATAAAGTTCCCCTTTTACAGTAGCTGAAATGATAATGGAGCGAAACAAGATCAGATCCTCAAGTTTAATGCGAGTTAATTCTCGCTTTCTACCTGTCATTATACACCTGGATAGGTAATCATTAAGCGTGCACCGTTCGAATCCCTTTTGCCAAACTGGGCGGGGCAGATTACGTGGCAGAACAGAAATAAGCAAAAAGTCAACATTCTTGTGAACGGGCAGTCATAGAAAGTAGAAGAACTTGATAAAGTAGTAAGTATGGAGGAATATTATAACGTAGTAAGTAAAGTTTAAAAGTAAAGTGAGAGGGTTTTTTTAATTAAGAAGTGTGTAGATCAAACAATAAATAAAAATGGATACATCTTGTTATTCCGTTACCCTTGTCATTACAGGATGTTATGTGTTAACTAAGCACCAATATTTTTTTATCTATTTATCCAACTGATGCCCTGAACGAAATATTTAGAAAAAAGCCAATTTACCAAAACCAGGTCGATGACTATAACAAAGAAAATTATGGGAACACCAAACTTTAACAATGAAAAAAAAGCTAATCTACAATATCTGTCTATGATTATGATGAAATAAAAAAAAACAGGGAAACAGCAAACTTTATCAATGAAAAAATAAAGCCATTCTACAACAAGATCACTTTATGATTACTTACACGTAAAAAAAGGTCGAAAAAGAAGAAAAAAAATTCTACAATAACGCCGGACTATGATTATGACAAATGAAAAGAAATATAAAAATTAACAAAAAACTTGGATACAGCAAACTTAAAAATAAATAACAAATGTATTGATTATGACAACCACAAGAAAACCTGAAAATAATGAAGAACGCTTTGTTCCCCCCCCCCATATAATAATAATAAAAGAAAATAATAATAATAATAATAAAAATAATAATAAATAATAATAATAATAATAATAATAATAATAATAATAATAACCATAACATAAACTGTGCCTAGTTAAATTTCTAATAATAGGGATTAACTTTCCATTACAAATGAATAGTGAATAATGAAGGCTGTACTGACCTTTTCACTGATGTAAAAGGAAATGTTACTGTTATAAGACCTCAATCAACGATATTGATGTAATTACTGAACGAAATTTACCATTTGCACCTAAATACACAGGATGAAGATATATATATATATATATATATATATATATATATATATATATATATTATATATACCATATATATACCATATATATATATTCATGTATGTATGTATGTATAATATATATATATATATATATATAATATATATATATATATATATATATGCACACATAGATAAGAATGAATTGACTAAATGAAACTTGTCCTATTTCATTGGCTATTCAGCGGAGATGATCATACTCGTAAAAAGAAAGAAAGAAAGAAAGGAAGACAAAAAAGTCTTCGTATGATAAGACGCACATAGAAGCTTTCTAATTTTATTTCCGAATACGGATATCATTCATATTTCCTCATTCATGAGTTCGCCTGTTTTTAATATACTTTGTTCCGTGTGAATAGGAATGGGGAAAACGGGATCAATACCTTGCGATGTGATACCGCAGGTAAATACAGGAACTCGTGTATATATATTTGGATGACATCTTTTGTTCATGGCCAGTGAAAAAGAACGTAAACAACTTTTTTTAGTAAATTAAATGCACTAGTGCCTTTCATAAAGTTCATCCTTGAGATGGAAGAAGAAGGAAAATTGCCACTTTTAGATGTGTTGGTACATAAATCTGATAGAATGTTCAAATTTTCTTTTTATGCGAAACCTACAAATATCTGTTCTTATGTACACTTTTATTCAAACCATCCATTTAAAACTAAGACGGCTGTTTTTTCTGCTATGTTTTTAAAGGCACTGCGGGTCAGCAGCCCGGAATTTTTGGATCAAGAAATTGACAAGATACGTGAAATTGCTGGCGATTTGAGGTACCCAAACTATTTTACTGAAAACACCTTTTGTAAAGCCCGATAAACGTTTTACGGATCGACAAAAACTGAAAAGTTCGAAAACAAAAATCTTTTAGTGCTTCCTTTTTATACTTGCTTCAATAACATCCCGAGATAATCAAGCCACCAGGAATTAATGTTGTGTTCAAAACGCTAGGAACGGTTAGAAACTTGCTTATTAGAAATTCACCTGGAAATGGAACAGGATGTATTTATAAGATTCCGTGTAAAATTTGTAATAAATCCTACGTGGGACAAAGCGGAAAGACATTGGCAGTTCGATTAAAACAACACAAATATAATGTAGGAACTGGTAATATGTCAAATGCATTATTTGTACACATGAATAATAGTAATCATGGTATTAACTGGACAGACTCCAAGGAAATTATGTTTTGTAAAGATTTAGTGAACAGAAATTTAATAGAATCCTGTATAATTAAACAAAACTGTGATAATTTATTAAATATCAGCCTAGGTTTATACAAAGTTGATGAAATTTTAACGAAGGGTATTTTAAAACAAGTAGGCTATTAAGAATTATGACTGTTCGGGAGTAGTTAGCGGTTTGTTTTTAACCTCATTTGTCTTACCACGAAGTCTTCTTGTGACTCTGTATTTGTTTCTTGGCACTTGTACCTGAACCCTGATGAGGTGTAGAAATTCATGAAAGCGCTCGGTTCAAGTCATTTCTTTTCACCCTTCTCCTGGCTGTATGCAATATATATATACACACACACACACACACACACACACACACACACACACACACACACATATATATATATATATATATATATATATATATATATATATATATATATATATACATATATATACATATATACATATACACACATACACACACACACACACACACACTATATATATATATATATATATATATATATATATATATATATATATATATATATTTACACACACACACATACATACATACATGCGTTATGTCCTCCTTAAAACAGATAGCACCTTCAATTATCTTCTCTCTTCTCTCGAGAGCTCTATTTTTTTTTTGTCTCATGACCTGCTCATAGGTCGACCTTCCTAATTCTTTTGCCCTTGTGTTCCCTCGTGACCTTCTCCGAGGTCAACTTCCGCTTTTGTTTTTCATTTTCTTCTCTAATGACCCTTTTCGAGGTCGACTACTTTTTTTTTCCTTTTCTTCTCTCCAGAGGTCGACCTCGAATTTTTTCCTTCTCTTCTCTAATGACCCTCTCCGAGGTCGACCACTTTTTTCATCTTCTCTTCTCTCCAGAGGTCGACCTCGACGTTTTTTCCTTTTCTTCTCTCCAGAAGGTCGACCTCCGATTTTCTTCCTTCTTCTCTAATGACCCCCTCAGAGGTCGACTACTTTTTCCCCCTCTCTTCTCTCCAGAGGTCGACCTCCACTTCTTTTGCCTCGTCCTCCCTCTAACACCCTCCAAGGAGGTCACGCTCCTGAGTTTAAATTGTCTTTCGCTTTCGGGTATAGCCCTAGGATACCGTTTCCGGTGCGTCGGAAATGAATGACGTTCTGAATAAGTGTATTACTCTTCAGCAGTTACCTACCGATGTCCCCGTAGTTTTGAACAAATTATGTTATGCAGTAGATCCTTATCCAGATCTTACGAGGTCTTTGTAATTCTGAACAACTGTGTTCTTCAGCGATAGGCAGCGATTACGAGATCTGTAGTTATGAACAACTGTGTTCTTCAGCGATAGGCAGCGATTTCGAGGTCACTGTAATTCTGAACAACTGTGTTCTTCAGCGATAGGCAGCGATTACGAGGTCACTGTAATTCTGAACAACTGTGTTCTTCAGCGATAGGCAACCATTACGAGATCTTTGTAGTTCTGAACAACTGTGTTCTTCAGCGATAGGCAACGATCACGAAGTCACTGTAGTTCTGAACAACTATGTTCTTCTTTTGGCAGTCATTACAAAATCCCTGAAGAAGCAGTAAATTATTCCAACGGAATAAAACACGGAATTGTCAGATTGTGGCAAAATTTTGACAATTCCGGCCTATAACTTTTATTTCTTTTTTGTATGCGAAGAATGTCGTCCATAGCGAAGCAGTATCGACAATAACCTTAATTTTGAACGTTGGCTTTTTATTTATGTTTATATACCAAAATGGCCTTGCAACATTCAAGTTGCATAGCTTATTCAGGTGGTGTTAGAGCTTGCTACGGTCTTTGGAATTATACTGATAAATAAACTGGATAATTTAATTTATATTACTAATGAATAAATTCTCACACTGTCAGAATTCAATAGTATATTACATATGGTTTTAGAGAATTTAAATAGTTATCGTGTGTATATCTACTGAAACGAAGATAATTTATGATTTTTCGTCGCTCCGCCCAAAAAGGATTTTGCAATAGCAGGTAGAACGTTAAAAAGCAGAGCCATCTTTTTATTATAGCATTTGCATAATACAGTATTCTCCTAAATCATCAATTATGGAAGAAGAAGAAGAAGAAGAAGAAAAGGAAATACATTTATAATAACTATTTATTCCTAATTAAACTGCTCAAGGCACAAGATATCTCACTCTGAAATATGAAATTATATGTATGTATATATATATATATATACATATATATATATCTAAATACATATATATATATTATATATATATATATATATATACATAAATATATATATATATATATATATATATATATATGATATAATATATATATATATATACACCTGTCGGCTGATATTAAAGCTATTTATCCCAATTAAATTGCTCGAGACACCGAGATATCTCACTTTGAAATATGAATTTATATATATATATATAGATTCTATATATATATATATATATATATATTATATATATATATATATATATAATATATATATAACCTGTCGGCAGATATCAAAGCAATCCCCGATTAAACTCCACACTACAAAAAAATAAATAAATAAAAAAAAGGACTACAACAAACACCGAACAAAACGCCCGTGCGAACGCGTGCATGCAATGCACAAACAACGCAAGCAATCGCGCCCGTTACCGGCGCTGTCATGAAAACGGGCGCGCGACAGAGGCGCGCTGTCGGCAGACCTCAGGAATGCGATATTACAAACCTTCCGCTTACCTGTTGGAGGGGGGAGGGGGGGGGGGGGGGAGGGGGGGGAGGGGGGTGGCGCTGTAGTGAGAGTCCGATTTGGCCAGTGGGGATTCTGCTTTAATGTACTATGCTTATATTTATATGCTCATACATACATAATCCGCACAGACATAAAACCATATAATTTCCCCACATTAGGTAATGTGTGTACCTGCATATGTGTATGTGTGTGCCTACGTACATCCATGCAGCGCTTACCTACTCTAACCAAACCCACCTAACAGATAACAAAGCGACCGCCACCATCACAGGAATCCCATTAAAACCAGGTAAAGAATAAATCAAAAATAATCCGGACAACACAACAGCCGCAAGAACCCGTTGATTATCCCTGTCAAAACAGAAAGAAGAAAAACGGAAATTGAAAAAAAAAGAAGAAAAATATTTGAGAAAATGAAGGCTTCAAAAACAGGCCATAAAAATGACAGAAATGAGTTTATCGGGCTGGCGGCTTTAAATGCAAAAACCGAATTGAAAGATAAATGAAATGGGAGTCGTGACTGCGTAGGACACACGCACTCACACACACACACACACACACACACACGCAAAAGTTCCAATGCATTCCAAATACATGGACACACTCGTTGTTGCTCGAAATCTAATATAGAATTAATCTGTTTCCGAATTAGATCAATTGGCTGTATAGGGGAAGGGAGGGAGGGAGGAGGATGAGGAGGAGGAAGAGGAACCCAAGGGAGGGGTGGTGATGCGGCAGGCAGGAGTGCCCAGGGAGAGGTGGGGGGGAGGGGGAGGGAAGGGCGAGGTGGTGGGGTTCCCCAAGGCGAAGCGGTACCGTCGTCGTAGTTCATCAAAAAGAGATTTCGATCTTGTTTTTTTTTATTTTTTTATTTATTTTTTTTTTGTGTTTCATGAACTTTTGGTGTTTAATTCCCCCAACTTCAATCTTCTTTGGACGGGAATTATATTTTTACTGTATTGCTGATTGTAATTTCTGTTTATTCACATGGCTCCCTCCTGTTAGTTTATTATATATTTTTCTTTATTGACTGCAACTGGGTAATTAGATTTAAGGATATGAGTGTGTATATATATATATATATATATATATATATATATAATATATATATATATATATATATATATATATTTATATATATATACGTGTTTGTGTATTCCTGAATACATTCATACATATTCATAAGTAAGCGCATGTGAAATTTACATGGACAAAATCAGATGAATTTCACTCGTATATAGGATCAGTACTAAATCAAGCAGTAATACTAAATAACTTGTAAATAAGTAAATATCACTCGATGTTTACATAAATAAAAGTTACATTTCAAAAGTTACAGATCAATTTCTGTAAACTTGACTCAATTTTCAACCTCACTGTTCACGAGGTGAATAGATACACTTTTCATTATGAGATGTACCCCATATACGGGCTTATAATCAAGTTACCTTCTTGTATATATGAATCCTGGTACGAAATAACTGGAAGCAATCGGCTCTTTACTAATTTTGTTTTTGTTAGAGACATCTACTCTTTTACACCCTTCGTCCTTAAAACAGTTGTCATAAGAAAAAAAAAGCCTACCAATTTACCTAATAACAAAGTTACTTGAGCCATCGTGTATACGGAAATATCGAAGCGACATCAAAGAGAATATTTGTAACTTACATCTTAGATTCAGAGCGATTATATTATCTAACTAGCAACAATTCCCAAAATCTGGAATTCTGTTTCTCAACCCTTGCTTCCATGATTGATTTAATGGCTTAACGCCAGCATATTAAATCAATAAAAACTTGCTTTGACGTCTAAAAAACCCAGATTGAAATTTAATGGGTTGTTACTAACCAGCACTATAAAGATCCATAGTAACATTAATATATATATATATATATATATATATATATATATATATATATATATCATATATATATATATATACCATTCAAACTGGATGGTATTTACCGGAGTTATTTATTCAAAACTTTTTTTTTTTTTAGATACCGTCCAGTTTTAGTGAGGTCCTTTTAGTATGATTATATTAATGCACTGAACAATCGTATATACGATAAGTTAATATATGTATGTATATATGTGTGTGTGTTTGTGTGTGTTTGTATGTGATTGTGTATGAGTTGTGTTTCTGTGTAGGCGCGCGTAGAACTTTAGGCATCGCCGCTCGTATCATTAGTTAAATTTGATATATTTAGTCCGCAGATTTTCGCAGCGATGCTGAGATTTTTTTTTCTCTCTTATAAATTCCTGTCTTAGTCTTTAGCCTCTATTTTGCTTCTCTAAAGATACCCGGCACTTTAGAATACGTCCCTGATTTAATCTGAACCCAGTACTGAACTTATTCAGCCTTCACTTGCAAAATAACTCTATGAGTCATATTTGAATTTTCACTAAACGGCCAATTTTCTTTGACATCGATCATAACTATAAACAGACAATTTTTTTAATGAACTTTCAAAGGACACTCATAAACGGCGCAAGCATCTCCAGCAGAGAGTAAGGAAACACTATCCCAAATATACTCTTTACGAAGTGAAAATTACCAGCCTTACCAGTATCTTAATATAGGAAAGTCAATCGCCTTGGAGCTACAGGGAGAATAGGGGTAATTTTCGTGAAATGAGATTTATATATTGGCGTATGTGGTTAATATGTACTAACACACACACACACAACTGCTCGCGCATGCGCATGACATCAAAAGCAAATTATGCGCAGGATAGTGTCTGGTTTGCAACTTTGCGGACTGAATTCGAGTCTTGAGCTTATTATTATTATTATTATTATTATTATTATTATTATTATTATTATTATTATTATTATGATCACATATTCTTTAATGGACAAAGCCAAAACGCCACTGATAAAAAAAAATTCCCCAGGAACAGACCTTGATTACTTTACAATCATAAACAGAGGAATGCAGAGATGAGAATAACCTTAAACGGTGACAAAGGTAACGGCAAATAAATAAATAAATAAATGAATAAATAATAACAAATTTATTTATTTATAAAACATAACACTTAAGTACAAGAGAACAATCCATATTATGGGAGAACTGAAGAACTGACACTTCCTTCGAACCTGTAGAACACCACTTCGGTAAAGCTGATTTCCGGAAATACCTTTATATGCCATATCTTCAATTGGAATTTGTGTAATTATTAGTTTATTCTACTAAGGAGTTGTTTCTTTATCATTATTACATTAATACATGCCCCTTTTTTTAGACGTTATTTCCTTGTCATAAGTTCCTCGTTGGAAGAGTGGTTATGTGCTCGCCTACCGATTCGGTTGTCACGATTTCGATTCCTCTCTCTGCCAACAAGGAATCAGAGGAATTTATTTCTGGTGATTAGAAATTCATTTCTCGATATGATGTGGCTCGGATCCCACAAAAAGCTGTAGGTCCCGTTGCTAAGGTAACCAATTGGTTCCTAGCCAGGTAATCATAACTAATCCTTCGGGCCAGCCCTAGGAGAACTGTTAATCTGCTCAGTGGTCTGGTTAAACTAAGATATACTTAACTTTATTTCCCTGTCATGAATGCATAGCACTTTTAGTGCACGTCGTTGGTAATCTTCAGCGGTCATATCATGCGTTTATGAAGACTGTTGAAGAGGTTCCAATACCACAGAGCGCTATATAGTGACACCTCAGAGTAAAACATTGCTACGTCTACCAAATCGCGTAAGACGCACTGTCTATGGGGCTACGGCTGTAGAGCTTAATGGTGAATGTATCGTATGGAAGGAACATTATTTCGAAACAGCAGAATAATGAAGTGTTTGACGGCATTCTAAGTATAACAATTCACGCTTTGAAGAAAATACTATAGATACATTCAAGGGATTTTGTCCCCACGAGCGGAAATTTTGTAATCAAGTCTAAATTGGTTCAAACCGTCCGCATAAATGACCTTGATTTAAAGTTGATTCGCCTAAAAAATTTAATTTACATTTATTAAATAATTTCTTAACAAATATTCAGACAACAGTAAACATAACCCCATATATATCTGACAGCTACATAATCATTTCAATAGTCTTCATACATACAGCAAGGAGAGATTGTGATAAAAATAAAATATATTTCATAGCAGTAAATATTATATCTCTAAGCATTGCGGAGAAGGAAAGGTATTTACCAATAAAAATACTAGCTCACAGAAATACCGGTAAATATCGAGTGATATTCCAATCCACGGGAATTACGATACAGGAAGCGCTGAATTAAAACTCTGCTGGGTATAACGCATTCTGCGTATCGTGACGATATTGCTATCGTAACCAGCCAGATGCTTACGTAACGCACATAAACACAAGGTAATAAAATGTTTATACGAGTGTAGTAGTATATAATGAGTAGACGTCATGGGAATTACAAATTAAGGAAAGCGTTGCCTTAGAATATACGATTTATACGTATGCACTAGTTCATGCACGATGTATAACTCGGGAATAACCTCACATACTAAAAATACACCTGATTATAAACGCTGATGAAAACTGATCGATCAGTTTTCATCAGCGTTTATAAACAACACTAAAAGGCGGAAAGAAGTGGCAGCGATGAGAAACATGACCTTTTCGTCGTATTCATCGTGAGAGGAATTTCGCAGAGAGATATGGAGATGAAATTAGGAAAGACAAGAAAAGGTCTGATCGGCAGCTGGCATTTTTTTTTCTTTTTTTGATGAGTTACTCCTAAGATATTCATCCTTCTCGAATAATGACCGAGTTCGATCTCCCTTTCCGTATTTATTTTCCGTTTTATTCGTTATGTGCAATATTAATATATATATAGATATAATATATATATATATATATATATATATATATATATATAATATATATAGACTGTCTACCTATGCCTCAAGTAAAGAAATAATTCTTTATGCGGAAATTGCCATTTCTGGTTTGCCAGTGTTAGTAACTGGGATCTTTAATAGATTAAGTAGTCAATGACTCTACTGATTTCAAATCTCTCTCTCTCTCTCTCTCTCTCTCTCTCTCTCTCTCTCTCTCTCTCTCTCTCTCTCTCTGTGTGTGTGTGTGTGCGGAAGACAAAAAATTACACTTAATCAATTTCAAATCCCGGGTACAATACTAAACCACCAATTCTAGTTTAAACACCCTTTTTCAGAGAGATGATCTGAAAATGATCACATTGCTCATTATATTTGCTGTTTAATTTTACTTAGTTTTATTTTGTTTATGTTCCGAATGTAGGAATAATTCTTTAAGCGAAATTTTTTTCTTTTCTGATTATCCTACGGCAGCGAATATGATCTTCTCCGGATTATGTAGTCAGTGACTCTCTCTCTCTCTCTCTCTCTCTCTCTCTCTCTCTCTCTCTCTCTCTCTCTCTCAAGCAAGAAGGTATATCAACAACAATTCAAAGTACCGCTTATGCAAATAACATCCAACATTATTACATTACTAAGTTTAATTAACATCATTGTTTTGGAAAGATTATCCGAAATTGATGTCGGCACTACAATATTAAAAATTCACGAATGGACAAATAAATACCGAAGATAAAAACACAAGTCATAATAAAACGGAATAAACAAAATTCATGAGAATTATACAATGTCCGTATGGAAACAGTCCAATCTGACGAAATACCAAATAAATGCAATGCTTTAATAACAAAAATTTATGTTAATAATTTTTCGGATTTACGAAATAATCAGTCGACAGTCGACTCATAAGTAACTGTCATTCTGACAGTTACCTATCAACTGCGCGCGGAGATTGTCAATTCGAGAGTAATCCGTCTAAACTTACCTTCGTCTACTTAACTGCGCTATTCTAAAAAAAAAATCTGCGCGCTCCCGCGCATCTCTGCGCGCCTATGAATCTTGCCTCATAACGCGGTGTTGAAGCTGGTTTGTTATTAGGTCAGGTGGGTTTTTACTTTTTACAGACTGATCTCTGATCGAAGCCAGGCTTGGGATGTCACAAGTTACCGGCTCTCTCTCTCTCTCTCTCTCTCTCTCTCTCTCTCTCTCTCTCTCTCTCAGACTACTGATTCATCTACTGAAGAGAGAAACCTATAAATGTACTGTTCGATCTTGAAAAAGAAATAATAACCAGTATTATTCAACAAAAGTGCAAAAGGATAAAAAAAAGTGTATAACAAATGATATACATAAAAAAGCGCAATAATCTCTGTATTATGGTTGACATCTAAGGTCCTTTATTTTACTCAAGTTATAGAATAATTTATGTCGGTGTTTTCTTCTCGTGTGATAAATTTGTTATGTCCTTTGAAGAAATATTTCTGCATTAGGAGAAATATCTAAGGGTTATTTAGGAAATATGGCTTATTTTTCATATATTTTTTTTTTTTTTTATAAAACAACCTTACTTTGAATGAGTAAATTCACTGAAAATCTTAAAACTTAAAATACATTCTCATAGGAAAATGAGTACAGAAATAGTTTGCTTTATATTTGAAAATCATATTTAGGCACGGCAAAATTTCTGCAAAATATGAATTAAGTGCCACAAAATCTCTGCAAAATCCAATTTAAGGGCTGCAAGATCATATTGAGGCACCGCAAAATTTCTGTAAAATATGAATTAACAACCACAATAATCTACGCAGGAATAAGTTGAAAATGATGATAAAAATCTACCTGTATAACAACTGCTCATTATGGTTATTTTCCATATTTTGGAATTTTATAAAAGTTTCCACATTAGCAAAGTTTCACTGATCATGTTCTAAGGCAGTTCGTGCAATTCGTCTTATCCCTGAATATATATATATTATATAATATATATATATATATATATATATATATATATATATATATATATATGGTAATGTATATAATGTATGTATATTATATATAATATATATATATATATATACATACATATACATACATACAATACATATAATTACATATATACTATATATATATATATATATATATATATATATACTAATATATATATATAATATTATATATATATATATATTCAGGATAAGACGAATTTAAAATTGACTAAAATATTGATATACTTGTTATATGAAAATATTCAGAAAATTCACATTTGTTTGGCTAAATGTTCGTAATAATTATCCGCCCAGACAAAAATCTTAGGCTGGTTTAAAATTTTTCTGAATATTTTCATATAACAAGTATATCAATATTTTAGTCAATTTTAAATCCAGTTAAGAATCCTGTTTGGGTGGATAATTGTTAATTATTCTGTGGTCGATAAATATGAAATATGAGGGTAATTATAAATAGACCAAAATAATGTAATTCAGTCAATTTTAAGTCAATATGAAATCTTGTTTTGGAAAGCGTTAATTGACCTTCTGACGGCGCTCAGGAATATTCCTGATGAGCGACCTCCAACTTGGCTCCGTCCGGCGCCGAGCTTGGCGAAGAGACGGATTTTATAGCCGCTTCACTTAGATTTTGCAGAGGTTTTGCAGCGCCCGCATTATATTTTGCAGGGATTGTGAAGCTACCTAAATGAGATTTAGCAGCACAGCACGTCAATTAGATTTTGCAGAGATTTTGCAGCGCCCGAATTATATTTAGCAGGGATCGTGAAGCTATCTAAATGACATTTTGTAGCACAGCACTTCAATTAGATTCTGCAGAACCTGAATTAGATTTTGCAGAGATTTTGCAGCGCCCGAATTATATTTTGCAGCACCTGAATTATATTTTGAAGAGATTTTGCAGTATTTAAATTATATTTTGCAGCACCTGAATTATATTTTGAAGAATTTTGCAATATTTAAATGATATTTTGTAGCCCCTGAATTATATTTTGAAGAGATTTTGCAGTATTTAGATTATATTTTGCTGCACCTCAATCAGATTTTCCGGAGATTTTGTAGCCCTTACATTAGATTTTGCAGAGATTTTGCGGCACCTAATTCATATTTTGCAGAAATTTTGCGGTACCTAAATATGATTTTGCAGCTCCTGATTAGATTTTGCAGAGATTTTGAGGCGTCAGCAACCTAAAACAGATTTTGCAGCAACCAAAACAAAATTTTGCAGCAACCTAAAATCAAGATATTGCAGAGATTTTGCAAGACATAAATTATATTCCGCGGAGGCTCTGCAGCACTTCAATTATATTTTGCATCTGCCTAAACTATATTTTGCAGGAAAGTCGGTCTGCTTTGCAAAATTGTCTGTTGAAAAAAATAGATCAGAGGCAAATTTCTATTCCATCAACCACCAATGAACAAAAGCAACGGTTGGTTAATATTTAAAAAAATATAGGATTGCATTCCGAGTGGAAATAAAAAAAAAATAAAAGTTTCAAAATATGGAAACCTGGCATTTCAGAAACCAAAATTCCATTTTTTTTCTACATCAAGATGCAATAACACCAATGTACAATTTGATTTTAGTATAAGTTACGTGCTGTGAAATTTTCATACGTTTTTGTTTGCAAGAATTTGTATTGCATTAATTATTATTAAAATTATTATTATTATTATTATTATTAATTATTGAACGACTTCGTTTTCTTTCTGAGAGTTCAATTCAGAATTCCGGTCGCATGAAAAATTAGCCCCCCCCTCTCTCTCTCTCTCTCTCTCTCTCTCTCCTCTCTCGCTCTCTGTATATATATATATATATATATATATAATATATATATATATATATATGTATTATATATATAAATATATATACATACATATATATTATATGTATATATACTTAACTATATAGTATACATATAATACATATGTAAATTAATATATATACATATATATATATGTTATAACAATACATACATACCTGCATACATACATACATACACGGCGTTCAGAAAGACCGCAAACCGCCGCCCGCCGACAGCAGCGCAGTAAAGTATCACTGGGTCCGACCTGTACCTGGATATAAAAGGAGGAACAGATCGTCTGAATGAATACCAGGTATCCCCGAAACAAATCCCTCCTTCACCCCCCCCCTCCACCCCACCCCCATCCACCACGAGTGAGTGAAACGGTGCACATCCAGGATCTCCCTGCCAGGATTACCCAACGGTTCAAAAGGTGGATCTGTTATACATCAGATGCGAAGAGAGGGAAAAAATCTATCTATCTATCATCTATCTATCTACTATAAATATCTATAAATATATATATATATATATATATATATATATATATATATATATATACTCCTAGACTAGGGAATACATTCTTTGGGGGTTTTTTTTTTGGGGGGGGGATGGGGCTGAATAGGATCCTGTGGGCTAGGGGTTCGTAAGCCCCCTTACGTCACATGGGTATGTTATCTCAGGGCTTCCTTTGGGTCAATGGGTACGCATAGTATAATATTTATATATATATATATATATATAATATATATATATATATTACATATACATATACAATATACATATACATATATATATATTAATATATAATTATATATATATATATATATATATATATATATATATATATATATATATATACACGTTCCTCGAATGATTAGTAATGAAAGCGACCGAATAATTTACACGAAAAACAAGTAAGTGGCTGTCTTTCATTTTTTTCAATTACTGCCTAAATATAAGCTGACTTTGTAACTAACAGTTACTCTGCGTAAATATACCAGGAGCGGAAAATCACTTGTTCCAACGTATTCAAAATTCTATGAATTCCAATGATAACGTTCCTTATCTAAAAAGTTACAATGAACCTAACGTAAACTGAAAAAAAGTTCATTGAAAATAATGTGAAATAGATCGAAATACTAACATTTAAAATTCTAATAATTGCAATGAAATAATTTCATTACTTACGTACAAAGGGACGATGAACCACACGTAACCCGAAAAGAAAATGAATTGAAAAAATGTGAAATAGTTCGAAATCCTAAATTGATATTTGTCTCTTTCATATGAATCTTAGACGCTTGCATGATAATCCCAATTAAAGTCTACGTATTCTTCAAAGTTCATTTGCCGATACTTTTTAGTTATGTACCCGAGTTTTGAATAGAGTACCCCGAACTCATTAAGCGGATATGCAGTTAATGAATTAGCCTTGGAATAACAAATACTGTCCTAACGTTCTTTAGTTTTTATTTTACAATGGGAAATAATGAGTAGTGTAACCTGCACTTCACAAACTTAATGAATAATTCCTCTTATGAGAGCTTTGTGAGTTTCGTTGATGAAAGGTGAATATAAATTAGTATCGTTTGAAGGAATATATAACTATGTATATATACAATTAATATATATACATAATATATACACACTTAAAATATATATATATATATATATATATATATATATAATATATATATGTGTGTGTGTGTGTGTGTGTGTGTGTGTATAATATATATATATAATATAATAATATATATATATATATATATATATATATATATATATATATGTAAGCTTGAATAAGTCAATTTACAGCAAATCATTTCCATGTAATTTAGCGTACCCTTTGAGGCAAACGAGAATTTCTGTTAAAGAGGAATTCGTAAAATATGAAAAAACAATTAAAAAAACTTTTTATTAACTTCCCTGACTCCCAATACGCCTTGATATCATCTACTCTTTCATTGTAATGTGGTCCTTTTATATTTCGCGTCCATTGGATTATGTGGATTGTTCAGCTGCCACTGGAATCTCCTTTTGCCCTGTTCCTATCAATAAGGAGGTATACGATTTTTTGACGGATTTGTTTTGTGGTACATGAAGAGGTGTCTCTCTCTCATTTTATATATATATATATATATATATATATATATATATATATATATATATATATATATATACGGGGTTTGCTTTGTGGTGTGGTACATGAACCCTCTCTCGTAGGTCTCTCATTCGTACTCTGTCTGTCTGTCATTATACAACGAATTACTCTCTCTCTCTCTCTCTCTCTCTCTCTCTCTCTCTATCTCTCTCTCTCTCTCTCTCTCTCTCATTAAAGAGGGTATATATAAAGTTCACGGAAGGCACTGACGTCAATGGTTGATATTTTGCATAGTTTGAAAGGCAGAGCTCACTGTTCTCAAGTTAAAAACACAAGAAGAGAATCGTCCGCCGTTTTTTTTAGACGTTCTGATCGTGACGCACATCGGGGATTTTAAATTCATTCGTTCACAGAGAGGCTGGGAACGTAAATTGGCATTTGTTGTTTTAAAGGTATCATCATCAATTATGAACCAAGAGTAGTATGGTTTTTTTATGTATGTGTTTTTTGAACGGCATTGAAAGTCAGGGACCTAGATCTCCTCCAAGTTGATCTTGCAAAGATCCGAAAATTGGTAGTTTTAAAAGATGTGTTATTTTAAAAAGTTTTCTTTATTTTATTTTATTTTTTAAAGCAAAAGCGCACATTATATGAAGTACTTACTGGTAAAGGAATTTCAAATAAAGGACCGAAAATTGGTAGTTTTAAAAGATGTGTTATTTTATAGTTTTTTTTAAGCAAAACAGCACATTATATGAAGTGCTTACTTAGGAGGAATTTGATATAAATGTCCGAAAATTGGTAGTTTTAAAAGATGTGTTATTTTATAGTTTTTTCTTTTTTAAGCAAAAGAGGACATTATATGAAGTGCTTACTTAAGAGAAATTTGAAAATAAAGGACCGAAAATTGGTAGCCTTAAAAGATGTTATTTCATAATTTTTTTAAGCAAAAGAGAACATTATATGAAGTGCCTACTTGGGAGGAATTTGAAATAAAGGACCGAAAATTGGTAGTTTTAAAAGATGTGTTATTTTTCAGATTTTTTAAAAGCAAAAGAGTACATTACCGAAGTGCTCACTTAGGAGGAATTTTAAATTAAGTTTTTTTCTACTTTATTATTAACGTATTCCGCAATTCCCTGGGATACTGAAAATGCTCGATATTAGTACTTTAGACTTTAAAAGGTACTATTGAGAAGCTAACCTAAACAATTAAGCTAACATAAACAATGAGTATAAAACAACACCACAGAAATAATGAGAGATCAGGCAATATGTCCAGTAGTTTGTTTGCACATATGAGCAATTTCAGCCATGAAAAACAACAGACAAACGCAAGAGACCTGAAGACTCGGAATATAATAATGTAATAGAACCCATAAAAAAGGAGAAATTTGAATAATCAGGCGATCACTGGTCCAGGTCAGTACAAATTCGGTTGGCTCTTTGTAAGCCATATTCTACATTGTGTAGGATTTAGATATAGGTTATTGAAACAAGGTGACGTTAGTGAACGATCTGACTTTACTGTCAATTAGATATATATATATATATATATATATATATATATATATATATATATATATATATATATATAAATGTGTGTGTGAAAAGTTGACATATCTTTACATACGCACGAGAATACCAATACACACAACTACGTGCATAATCATCTCTATTATACCTATTCGCTTGCAGTTACGCGAATCGTTAAACTACATTCCTACGGCCTGTCTAAAATCGCCCTGCCAGAGTATATACTTTAGCGAGATCCAATCCTTGCGCATAAACGGCAAGGTCTATCACCCCTCCCTCACCCCCACCCCCCCAACTAAACAACCAAATTAAATCTACCCTTGAAATATTCTAATGGCAATAGAAGTTAAACCCACATGTTGGGTTTGCCCGGTTATTTATAGAAACCGATTTCGATATAGAGTTTGCGTTGTCATTAAACGCCCCGGATGCGGCTGCCAGATGTACGGGTTTGTTTACATTGGAATCAAGGACTGGGATGGAAATCTCGCGCCTGGAACTCCTCCTCTGCTACTGCTGCTGCTGCTAGCCCTCCTCCTCCTCCTTCTCCTCCTCCTCCTCCTCCTCCTCCTCCGTCCCCTTTTCCCCCCTCAGCGGAGAGAGAGAGAGAGAGAGAGAGAGAGAGAGAGAGAGAGAGCTGTGTCTAACAGACAACAAGCAAAAGAACAATCAGACCTTTTGTTGGATGCGTCCATTTTACAGATATTCATACAAAAGATTCACAGGAATATTGAGAGAGAGAGAGAGAGAGAGAGAGAGAGAGAGAGAGAGAATAATCCTACATCAATCTCTAACAAAAAGGATAAACAATAAGAATTTTAACTATCGATTATTCTGCAACATTCATCTGTCAATGGTGAGAGAGAGAGAGGAGAGAGAGAGAGAGAGAGAGAGATTTATTCTCAATCACTGACAAAAAAAAAAAAAAAACAGATATATCTAAGAATCGTAATATAGACTGTATCGAATTATTTTTCCATTATCAGTTATTTTATAACAACCATTTACGATATTACTTGATCTATTGTTTTAACCTATCGCTGACAGAACATTTGCTGAGCAGTAATTGCGTATTCACGGTTACAGCGTCATTAGCATATCTATCTCCCTAGGAGAGTGTAATTAGAGCGAACATAATCGCTATATGTATATCGTCCATTCGAGTCCGCAAACATAGATGCAAATTTGAGCGCATGCGCAGATGCATTGAGATGATACCATATAATATATCATATATATATATATATATATATATATATATAATATATATATATACACGCGCACACACACACACACACACACATATATATATATATATATATAATATATAGATATGTGTATATGTACATATATATACATGTATGTATATAGTATGTATGTATTATGCATATATATTGTATGTAATATACACATGTATATATACACATACATATACAATTTCATTTGTGGTAATTTGCAGATATCCATTTTTATATATATTGTATATATATACATGTATATATATAAATATAGTTTATATATACACATATATATGTATTATATTTATATATACATGTGTATATACACATACATATACAATTTTATTTGTGTTAATTTGCAAGTGGTAAAAAGTCACTAGTCCATTAAGTAAATCGTTCGAGTTCAGAGAAACCACTGACGAATCTTTTTAAAAGCACTGACAAGTCTTTTGCCCAAGACAATAACAAACTCTTCGGCTGAAATCCAAAATCCATATCACTATCACCAATGCATATATAATTTCACTTTAGTAAGTCTTTGCTAATAATCTCTTTTTCTCACTTTGGAAGTGGCTGTATCAATGGTTCGATGAGAACCTTGTGTTTTTTTTTTTAAATGGTATATATGGAGATATTCCTCGAGATTTTTGTCAACTCGAACGAGGTAATCTTTTTTTTTTCTTTTTTAATTTGTAGGGTTAATTTTTCTTAAGAAGGGAAGTGTTAAGAAAATGAAAATTCTTTTATTTATTGTAATTAACTTATTTATTATAGCGTATATATATATATATATATATATATATATATATATTATATATATATATGTGTGTGTGTGTGTGTGTGTGTGTGTGTGTGTGTGCGTTTACATATATTAAGTACGTATGCATATGTATATCTTGAAGTCTAAATTCAAAAGAGATTCCAATTTCCTCACCAACAGATTAATTCACTCACACCTCAAGTGGTGTCACTCTTAGAATGTCGTCTTCGGACGCACGTTACAATCGAATAATTTCCCCCTGTCTTTTTATGTCTCTAAAAAGCCCGGATATGGCCGAATCAACAAGTTTCCCCTTTTTCCATCTTTTCCAGGTCGTTTTTTGGGGAGGAGAGAAAGCGCGAGAGGAAGAGGAAAGGAGATTGAAAGGAAAGAAAGGAGAGTGACGAATTCAAGAGAGGTTCTTGGACAACCAGCGAGCTTATCTCCCGCACCGCGTTTTCTATAACACGTCAGGTGTCGCCCGAATCGAGAGAGGGGGGAAGACTATGAAGAGAAGCTAAGGTCCCACCCACCTCGTCCTCCTCCCATTCCATATCGGCGCGTTTTTGCGGTCATTTTCCGGTCTTTCTCCCATCTATCATCTTTCCTTTTATAGGGTCCTGTCACTTGTGAGTCACCCAGAGAGACTCCGCGGGGAAATTATGGAAAGGGACCGATCGGATAAACGGTGAGATTTTCCCGAATCTTGAACCATTTTCGAAAAAATTAATTTCGTCTGAAAAAAAAAGGGTTTCTATAAGGTTTTATGATAAAAAAATATAAG
>NC_087204.1:106249572-106257072 GCF_015104395.2 Macrobrachium nipponense
GGGTGTGTGAGCGTTCGATGCCGCGTGAAAAGAGGACGATTTGTTATGGAAATAATAAATAAATAAATATATATGAAAAATATATATATAGATATAAGGTCTGCGCGCGCGGCGGGGAAGGGAAATATCAGTCAATATTTTTTCACACAAGAATAGCTTCATTTCTGACGGTGTGTGTGTGTGTGGTGTGTGTGTGTGTGTAGGTTTCTCTCTCTCTCTTCTCTCCTCTCTCTCTCTCTCTCTCTCTCTCTCTCTCTCTCTCTCTCTCTCACTACTTCCAGACATACACGAACTAGCTGACTGAATGTGATTATGGCTGACAGCAAACTAAAAATCACACTGAGATACTTCGCCTTACAAGCCCAAAAATATAATACAAATGCGCATGCGCAAAAGAAAAGAAAAAAAAAACGCATCTAAGTCTTTTTCTTCAGTCTTTTGTCTATCTCTTTAGTATATATTTCCTTCATTAAAATGATGTTGAATATATCAGCACTTGTAACGAAATCAAATCACGTCGGCTAGACCTGATTTTTGTGTTGCGGTAACCTACGCATATACGTCTGAATAGATTTTCATTTTCAATCTTTCATAAGCATTTATACGTCTTGTTTTCAACTTTTTTTTTACAGATAATAAAAATATACAAATAAAGGAAAACAAATAAACGTGCAAACACACGCCCACACACACGCACATATACATGAGTACATTTTACATGCAAGGCATCAGTAGACTGATCTAGCTTTGCAACTTTCAATTTGCCTCTCTGTCTCTCTCTCTCTCTGTCTGTCTCTCTCTCTCTCTCTCTCTCTCTCTCTCTCTCCAAAGAACACACACATAACATTCAGACAGTAGGAAATGCACATATGCACAAGTATATCTTTAATTCAACTCTCTCTCTCTCTCTCTCTCTCTCTCTCTCTCTCTCTCCAAAGAAGGCACACACATACATTCAGGTACACATTACACTCATATACATAAGTACATCTTTTGCGAAGATCATCAGTATACTGATCCACTTCAATAACTTCAATTCAACTCTCTCCTCTCTCTCTCTCTCTCTCTCTCTCTCTCTCTCTCTCTCTCCAAAGAACCCTTAATCTATCAACAGCCACCACATCATCGCTCAGCCCCCCCCCCTCCCCCCCAACACCCAATAGCTATAAGTTTAATTAGTTCAAATCGCTACAAGGTTGATGCAATTAAACGATCTCCGGGTGGAGCGGCCTGCCTGCCTACCACATAGAGACGACCTGTATCTCTCTCTCTCTCTCTCTCTCTCTCTCTCTCTCTCTCTCCTTACCGACGTCCGTGTTGATGTTTCACGGCTGATCGACATCAATGGACGTCCGCCGGATGCCGCATCGTGTCTATGGGTGACTTCCATTTGGGATATGATGAATTTGGGTTGAGTTTTAGTTTTATAAGGGGGAGTGGAAGGGGTGGCTATAAGGAGTGGAATATAGTTTTGTATTTGGATTCTTTGCGAATTTCTGTAAGGAGGTTATTATTTTTATTATATTTTTTTTGCTTACAATATTAGTTACAGGGAAGTGTGGAGGGGGGGAGGGGGTTACGAAATATACCGGAAGGAACTATGGTCCCGTTAAATAAATCAACAGAAAATGATCTACATAATAGTAGACACGTTTCCTGAAAAGATCAGATATGAATAAATCAGGAGATAAATATTCAAAAAGATACACGAAGATTCATCCACACACCAACAACACACACACACACACACACACACACACACACACACACACACACACATATATATATATATATATATATATATTATATATATATGTTTACGTATATATGTACACATACATATGCATATATTATACATACGTACATATATAGTGGACATATACAATTATATTTATAATATTCAATTGTACGCTACTAAGATATTTTGATATATGTATATATAAATATACATATATATATATATATATATATATATAATATATATATATATATATATATATCGCTGCAACATAAATACATGCCTCCCCCACCCACCCTTCTCTCTCTCTCTCTCTCTCTCTTCTCTCTCTCTCTCTCTCTATACAGGCATATTATATACATACATGCCTATATATATTAAAATATATATATATTATATATGTATACATATACTATATACACATACGATATATATATATATATATATATATATATATATATATATATATATACAGACAGAAATTCCATCTGCCTTGGGAAAATAGACCATGAAACGATGTTGTATTATTCAACCGTGCAATAAGCAATCCTGTCTCCCGTTACAGGGTCAGCTGCATACAACGCTATTCGTTATGCAGAACGGTAGTCCTTTATTATACTCTGTGTGCGCTCGTGTGTAGTACGATCCAGTGTGTGTGTGTGTGTGTGTATGCGTGTGTGTGCGTGTATGTGTACATATCTGCCTCGGGAAGAGGTATGGGTCGGACGGCGCGTGCATTCATATATGCACATATATGCGCGTGCTCATGCATTATGCATTCATGCAATCATACATGCACACACACGCTATAATTATATATATAGATATATATATATATATATATATATATATATATATATAATATATATATATATATATATATAGATTATTTAATATATTCAAGTCAATGGCATCATTTTCAGAACCTGTCTTTTATATTTAGACATTCTGAATAAAAAAGATAGCTCGGCAATTAATATATAGATATATATATATATATATATATATATATATATATATATATATATATATATTATATATATACATAATTTTCTTAGGTGTGTTTCCCAATTTAATTCGATGTCCTACATCATTGCCATGATTAGCATCTAAAAATCTAAAAAAAAAAGAATAATATATAAAAAGTTGAACAAATAAATAAGTGCAATAAATAAATAAATAAATCCATTACAAAAGAGATATCATCCAAACAACCCACTAACGAAGGACATTAAGAACCACAACGAAAATCAAGACAAAATTATTATATTTAACAGTATCGCAGAGACGCTCGCCCGCCTGCTCGCGCGAGGGTGGAGGAGGGGGGGGGGGGGGACACGCATGCGTACGCGAACCCTCTCGCCGGAACAGACTTCATTTATTTTGCCCGTAGCGCCGACTTGTATGGTAATCAGGCATTATGGAATTATAGTTCTGACCTGAAATGAAACTGGATTTTATACCAACTTTGCGTATGTTATTTCCGTCAGTGTTTTTTGACGGAGATCGTTTAGTCACTTTAGTGGTTTAAACAATGAAGCAAAAATGCTGAGAGTTGGTTCTGCCCCACCGAGACGGGGATAATCGAGCCAGATTATTGTTGCGTCATCGCTACAAGAGAAATGCAAGGAACTCATGGGTCTTTCCAAGATGGCGACACCCCAAGGGGACGAGTGGCTTTCGTGCTCGCCTACTGATTTGGTACCTAGAGTTCGCGCCCCGCTCTGCCAACGTGGATTCAGAGGAATTTATTTCTGGTGATTAGAAATTCATTTCTCGATATAATGTGATTCGAATCACACAATAAGATGTAGGTCCCGTTGCTCAGTCACCAATTGGTTGGTAGCTATATAGAAATATCTAAACCTTCGGGCCAGCCCTAGGAGAGCTGTTCATCAGCTCAGTGGTCTGGTTCAACTTAGATATACTCAACTTAACCAGGTAAGTATCCCGTTGGGGAGGACCGTGAAAAACATAAACAGAAGACAGTAAAACATCATGAAATCAATGACCTAATGAAATATTTAGTTCTAGACCATTAAAAAAAAAAAAAAAAAAAAAAAAAAAAAAAACACCTTTTGGGAGTTACTAAACTTCGAAAGCTCCCCAGACAGCCTTGTTACCCTGAGATGATGATGATGACGTCACGATCAGAGAAGGTACGCAAATCTTGATGTTCCCTAATATATATATATATATATATATATATATATATATATATATATATATATATATATATATTAATAGATGAAAGGTAGTGAGTATCGAACGATCAAATAAATGAAGAATTTTTAAAAGGAACCTCTGTATCAGGTGTTGATATGAATAAGCAGCTGATGATAAAGAGAGCGAAAGACGAAAAAGACGAAAGAGAGGTAAAAAGCTATTGTGAATAAAACAGACTTTGAATGAATAATTATGCAATTACAGATTGCAAGTCTTTTCTATACAGCACATAATTAAGTATTAAAATTATGTACAGTAAATTATATATAATTTACGGCATTTGAATAATTATGCAATTACAGATTGCAAGTCTTTTTATAAGGCACATAATTAGTATGTATAAGAATGATGTACAGTAAATTAAACAAAATTTACGGCATATAATTTGAATAATTATGCAATTACAGATTGCAAGTATTTTTTATAAACCACATAATTATGTATAAAAATTATTTAAAGTAAATTATACATAATTTACGGCACAGAACTACAATATATAATTATGCATTATAAATTATGCAGAAAAGATATCATATGAAGAAAATCGGAGATGCCTTTAATATTATGAATAATATGAGAACGATAAAAAGCTAAAAAAATGAGAGATCACTTTAGAATTTTGACGCCAAAAAAAAAAAAAAAAATTGCTTTAGAATTTTGAAGTAAAAAAAAAAATCGCTTTAGAATTAAAAAAAAAAAAAGTGCTTTAGAATTTTGACATAAAAAAAAAAGATCGCTATAAAATTTTGACGCCAAATTAAAAAATCGCTTTAGAATTCTGACGCCAAAAAAAGGGATCGCTTTAGAATTTTCACCCCCCCCAAAAAAGATCGCTTCAAAATTTTGAGGCCCCCAAAAAAATAGATCGCTTTAGAATTTTGACGTCAAATAAACAAACAACTCTAAAGCCACAGAAGGAACGAAATAGTAAAGAAAAAAAGAAGAAGGAAAAAACTGGTCAGAGGAGAAATCGCTGGAGCAGACGGGGAATGGAAAAGGTAAACAAAGAAAAACCGATTAAAAAAAACGCAACACTAGAGAGAACGAGGTACAAGTACCAGGGGATATTGCAGGATTAGCTTCAAGACTCTCTCTCTCTCTCTCTCTCTCTCTCTCTCTTTCCTTCGAACAGCCAGTGATTCAAATATAGGAAAAGACGAAAATGCAATAACAGGAGGAGATCTGACGAAGGAATTAAAAAGGAGAAAAACATCTAAAATAAATGTTAGGCGCCTAAGAATAGTGGATAAAAAAAAAGAAGAAAAGACCGAAGAAAAGATCAAAACAATAACAATAGAGGTACAACAACAACCAAATATAAAAATGTGCATGAGAAAACAACACAAGTCTGCTAAAGCTTAGGCAATACTAATGCGATACTTAAGATATATCACCCCTCAGTTTATTTTATTTCTAAGTGCGGCACAGCTTAGTTGAGGATAAGGCTAAATATTCAAAGAATATTCCAAATCATAAAGCAGAATGTTATCAATGATGTCGTGAAAAGAGAAGCATTGTCTGTATACATTATTTCTTCTATCAAGGCAAACGATTATAAAAGTATTAATTGCTAAGAATAACAAAGATTCCAAAACATGACCCTGCGGAACACCAGACAAGATTGGCAAAGATCCCAAAACATACCCTGCGGAACACCAGACAAGATTGGCTGGAGCTTACCAGCAATATCAACAAGAAGTCTTTCTTGGCGATGACTTCATCGAGTATGAGTGAGGATTTAAATGTTTTGTTATCATTATTTAACTTCTATAATTCTGGCAGAGTTACAATAAATTACCTAACCATCCTCCGGGGGTTACGTTAGTTAGATTTATTTCCAATATGCCTTTCTTCTTGCCTATTTTGTAAGAACAATCACATCTGAAAGTACCAAAACGTGTCATCATTCTCATTCAGTGTACGCAAATCTAATACCACGGATCATCTTTGATCAAAAATATTCTCTGACGATACTTCAGCTTTTCAGAAAACCAAACATGAATTAGCAATGTAAAATACGGACGGAATCCTTTCCTAGAATTTTGCGTCAGATTTCTCTTAGGGCATCTTCTTCTGAACTCAATGTCATTCCTCCCTCTTCCCCCCTCAACCAACTTATTTGATCTGAATTCGTTTTACTCTGGCGGAAATCATTCCCTTTTTCGGTCTTTACTAACTATTTCGATCAGAGTTGGGAAGACACGATGGATTTTTTTTTTGGGGGGGAGGGGTCATGGGAAGTCCCAGGAGGGGTAGGGTGTCAAGGGAAGCCCCCACGAGGTCAGGAATTCGGACGTTTAAGACCCCATTGTCTTCGACAAAGATTTGGTACCCGGAGTTTCATAGCCTAGAAATAAATGACGAATATAAATTTGATGCTCCGTTAAGTTGCTGAGAGAGAGAGAGAGAGAGAGAGAGAGAGAGAGAGAGAGAGAGAGAGAGAGAGAGAGTTAAAAAAAACGCTGGCGAAAGGAGAACAAAGAAGAAGGGGCGGGGAAGAAATAGAGTGCCTAACCCACCCCCAAAAAAATATGGACCTCTCTCTCTCTCTCTCTCTCTCTCTCTCTGTCTCTCCCCAGAAACAATTGGCCAGTGCCAGGATCCAGTCAAGAGTTTAATTTGGCTCCGGGTCTCGGATCTGACGTGGAGATCGCCGGGATGAGCTTTATTTCCCTTTTATTCAGCGGAAGTGATGGTCGGAGAGGGGGGGGGGGGGGGGGGGGGGTCCCGATTTTGGACAGGGGGGAGGGGAGGGGGAGGGGTGGGGATGGGTGGGCACGACGGTCACAGGAGGACTCTCATAAAGGGGTGAGGGAGGGAGATAGGGAGAGAGGGAGGAGGACAATGGACAGGGAAGAGAAGTGGGGAGGTATTTAGTAAGGCCATGGATGCACCCGCCTTGATGGCTCAGTGGTATATATATATATAGGGGGTGGATGGGGGGGGGTGAAGGGGGTCATCGCCCCCTACCCTCCCCCCTCCCCCGACCCCCATCACAAGTGTTTCTCTCGAGAAGCTCCGTCTGCCCCTTAATTGTTTTCTTTCCCGAGCTGGGCGGATACTTGTGGCTTGAGATGGGAGGGGTCAGGTCACGCAATGGGGGGGGGTGGGGGGGGCGTCATCCCAGGGGGGCGTCCCTTGGATTTGTGGACTACCCCTGTAGCAGCCGTGATAGGAGGAGGGGGAGTTTGAGAGTGGGGGGGGGGAGGGGAGTATCAAGACACTGGCAAAGAAAAAGGGTTTATCTACACAAGCACTGGGAAATGCGCCACTACACCCCCCCCCCAAAAAAAAAAAAAAAAAAAAAACACACACACACAAGCGAGTACAATTCTATTTAGGTAAAATAATACTTTAAGTCGAACGGTTTCACTTCTAATCAACACATTTATAAGACATGTAGAATAACATAAGGAATGTATGCCAATGGCAAACATATAACAGCTACGAAATAAAGGAATAATTTCCTAGAATATTTCAGTAGTCTCTATGCCCTTCTCTCATAATATAATAATAATAATAATAATAATAATAAT
>NC_087204.1:106264572-106294572 GCF_015104395.2 Macrobrachium nipponense
GTTAGCATGACAGGCAAGAGAATGAGAGGAAGAGAAAGAGAGAAATAAAAAAGGCCAAAGAATCCCCGTATATAAAGAAACGAGTAATGACGCAGATGATCATATGTAATTCTCCTCGATTCAATTTAGCCTCTGGAATCCTTTTGTCTTCTGGAATAGGTCGGCGGGAGAGAAAGAACAGTTCTGGATCACTTCGGTTCATGAATAACTTTCCAGACGTTGAGGCGCTGCTGACCTCTGGAAGAATCTATAGAGAGCCATTCCAGAACAGCGTCATCCTCCTGCCTTATTCTTGTCTGGAAAGACTTTGGTGACAAGAAACTGTGGGATTTTCAAAGACTCCTTAAAGAGTCACTACTTCTACTATTGTCAGTTCTGGAATGAACGGTTGTGAAATACTACACTTGCTTTAGACAATAGAGGCTTTGAGTTAAAGTTAACTTTGTCTTTGAAAGGTTACAGGAAATGAATTTTGTATTCTGACAAGATATTAACAATATCCCTTAAACTGAATATTTAGAAAGGTTATAAGGACGAAAGGGAGCTACTAGAAATAATGATCAATTTCCATGAATTGCAAATGAGCAATTGGACAGAGGTCAAATATTCAAGATAATCACCTTACCAATTCTATAATAAAAGAATTCTCTGTTATAAAAAATTAGAAGTATTTGCTTATTAACATACATTCATGTAGGACACTAAATACATCTAATAAATAAAGACATTCCCTTTCCCATATGTTCAAGAGACTTTTTTGAAACATAAGATATTACAGATAATACTGTATTCCATGAACTATTATATTTATGGTGTATTTTGAACACAAATTAGGTAATGAAAATAATCCTAGACCAAGACACTTTTGAAAAAAATTTAATACAAAGAATATATTGAAGTTATTACAACATCCCACATGTTCAGTATTCCAACATTATTCTCATAATATATTCCATGAAAGTCAACAGCTCATTTAGAACAAGACACGAAGCCAATGAACATTTAGAACAATTACCGTTGTGGAAATTACACCATCAAAGAGATATTAAAGTCCCAAAAATTATGAATCTACACAAAGACACAGGGACTACTTTGTCTTCTGACTTCTCAAAACTATGTGCACGGTATCTGTCAAACAGAATATATATTTTAAAGTTTTAAAGTTACACATAAAATGTAACACACCCACTGGGTTTTACCTTACAGCTATTGTGAGACAAATATTGCATTCTTGTACTCGTATAGATCGACTAGATTTTATATGGCCAGAAAGTATTTTGTATTATCTGGCTAAGTCAGGTTAGACAAAATGTGGTTAATCTGAAAATCAAATTCGGTTTGCTTTGTAATGTCATAAAATTTGAAAGCAAGTAAAAGCCTTTGGATGAAAGTACAAACATTACAATAGGCTTTAAAAACGCACACATAAAACTACTAGCAATTCTTAGGAGCCAGCATATAAACCAGAATAATTAAGAAACTAGTGTCTCTTAGGAGATAGTTTACAAACCAGAATAATTAAAAGCTATAGTACACAGTCTTAGATGAAACGCTGTGAAAAGTAAGTAGCTAAAGATGACAGAATATTCGTTAGAAAATGTATGTGCACTAACTTTTCACATCAAGTACCGTAAAATTCATGAAATGAATAACCACATGACAGCTACAGATAATAGCCAAAGGTCAGTTCGGTTGAACCATAACGACAGATCTTTACTACCTAATTCACCATTACTAGTTCATGAAAGTAGTTATTTCAACAAGGTTCATAATACAGAGGTACTTAAGACAGCGCAAAAACCCGGTACCCTATTCTCAATTGGATCAATACTAACTCGTTTAAATAAAACAATTGGACGTCGAAGTTCTGAATAATAATAATAATAATAATAATATAATAATAATAATAATAATAATAATAATAATAAGGAAAATGTGGGCCCGTCCAATCATGGTTCAACTTTAACAGAGGGAAAATTTAAATTGTGTGTGTGTGTGTGAGAGAGAGAGAGAGAGAGAGAGAGAGAGAGAGTTTAGTTTGGCGTGGTGGGGAGGGGGGGGCGGTGGGGGGGGGCTGTCCTTAAGCAGTCTGAGGTAATGGCCCGTACGAGATGTCGGTGGCGACTCTGGAGAGACGGAGGGAACGAGAAAGAAGAAGAAGAAGAGGAATGGGAAGCAAAAACATAGATAAACCGATAGATTGATAGATAGATAGATGGATAGACAGATTTATGTTCTGTACAATCAACAGCCTAATCCGCGAGACAAACAAACAAACTACGTTCATACAAAAATGTATTCCTACTTCCTGTTTTTGTTAATAGATAAATCAGTAACACTATCCAAAATTGAAATTTCTCTCGCTATCTTGAATTGGAGAGAAATAATCATTTTCTTTCTATAAATGAAACGTGAATATATATATATATATGGTATATATATATATATAATATATATACATATACATACCTACTTGTATAAATATACATATACACACACATATATATATATATACATTATATAAAAAACTATATATAATACATATACATATACATACATAAATAAATACTATATATACACACACAAATACACATAAACATACACGACAGTTCCATTGCTCCCCCAACCTTACACGCAAATTTTTTTTTTTTTAAATTGCAAATACATCGACGCTAGAATGATGTATGACCTATGACCCCATAAACGCGTCTAGACATTTCTCTATCCATTTATTAGAGGCAGAAATGATATCAGACAAATAAGTGATAATAATTCATCTATCACGCTTTTCCCTTTTACCAGTCCTTCGTGCATTTGTACGGTCGAGGTATCTATTAAGAAGGCATTTCTATATGCGAGGTGTGGGACTTGCCACAGGACAGTACAGAAATATAGCTATATGTACGTAGGTTGATGAACAGAATGTAAAATTGTGAGTTAGATATATATATATATATATATATATATATATATATATATATATATATATATATATATATGAATAAATTGATCACAAAGTATATAAAACGTGATGCTATGTATCAATAAAAGTTTTTGCCACGAAGGAAAAAAATGAAAAGCGAGATAGGCAAGCACTTTCGGTCGAGTAAAGGGTCGAACTAGACCGAAAGTGCTTGGCAAAACCTTTATATATATATATATATCTATATATATATATATATATATATACATAATACTAATAATATTAAATATTATATCATATATTATATATATAATATAATATATTTATATATGTTATATATATATATTATATATTATACAAAATCCACAGCAATATATATGCATATTATGTATATTTATATATAATATGATATATATATATAATATATTATAATAAATATTATAGAAATATATATAGATCATATATGATATGTTTATTATTATATATGTAAATATATATAAAGTACATAAAAAATTATAATATAAATATATACATATTATATATAAATATATATTATATATTATATATATATATATATATATATATCATATAGATTTTGTATAGATCATATATAATATAATATATATACATAAAAATATATACATATAATATATAAATATAGTAAAAATTATATATATATATATATATATATATATATATATATATATATATCACTATACACACATACACACACACACACACACATATATATATATATATATATATATATATATATATATATATAATATATATATATATATAATATATATATATACGTATTCACATAAACGAGCGCAATCGTGAGAGGGAGGGAGGGAGAGCGAGATAGAGGAAGGGAAGAGAAGGGTGAATTCTATTTATATTGGGGCAAACGGCGGTGGGAGAAATATCAGTGATACTGAATGCGGGGACCAATTGACGACGCCCAGATTGGGGGAGGAGAGAGAGAGAGAGAGAGAGAGAGAGAGAGAGAGAGTGTGTGTGTGTGTGTGCTTTAATTTATTTATTTTGGATATACTTAAACGCATACGCACACACAAATACCGAATGTTATATATATATATATATATATATATATATATATATATATATATAATATAATATATATACACACACACACACACACACACACCACACACACACATATATATATATATATATATATATATATATATATATATATATATATATATATATATATGCGTAAGTAATTACATACCTAAAATAATTACACACACTGATTAATGACTTGTAGCGAAGATACAAGCAGCTATTTTCAGTTTTTAAAGATGAAAAATAAATGAATAAAAAACTTATATTTTTTGTTAAGAAAAGATGATTTAAAATCAAAACCAGTGGCACAATGAAAAACCAGAATACAACTGATACATTTACTAAAATATTAGCAACATGCGTTCCTAATATGTTTGTTACCGTATAATAAGTATGTTGCCTCTTCTTAATACTTAGGTAAGAAATCTTTGATTTATCAAGTGCTGATAATGCCTAAGTGTTAAGATAATTATATAATTCATTGACCTGTGACATCCAAGACACTCAATATACCTTTAGCCAGGATTCGTCTTAAGATTTAAAAGAGAAAAATTTTTTTCAGGAACACCAGTGAATAATTTCTTTTATTCTTCAAAAACACCATTCAATAATTTCCTTTATACTTCAAAAACATATTTTTGTCTTCGTTAAAATTAACAAATGAGTTGAACTGTGGACTAAGTTCATTTTCGATCTTATCCTCACTCAGCAAATAATGTTGGTTTCCTCAAATGCGCAAAAAACAAACAAACAAACAAACATAAATAAAATAATATTTTCTCAAAACCAATAATAATTCACACTTTGAAGTAAAGAAAAGTTGCATAAAAATCATTGAAGAACTGAAATAATTTTTTCACTCTAAAATAATACAGATTTCAAAGAATCGACCAGTTTTTATAACAAATAAAAAACCTAAAAAAATTTTTTATAAAAAACTTGCTGTTTATTTACCTTGTAAATATTTGGCACTCCAATCCGGCATAGTTTACTGAACGCATTGCAAACGCAGTTTAGATGCACATTGAAATATTACTACAATATTTATATACTTGTTACTGAGGTCGTTCTCCTGCTGTTGCGTTCAACAAAGGCTGAATTGTGAGGTTTTCGATAAACGCAATTGCGCGCGTATATATATATATATATATATATATATATATATATATATATATATATATATATATATATATAGATATATATATATATATATATATATATTTTGATATAAATATACATACACACATAAACACTCGCACACAAACACACACACGCACATCTCATACATGAATGTATGAGGAAGTCACATATAGATATATTCTTACATCATGCTTGCACGCTTAATACGCACGTATTCGCATTCATGTAGTACGTATTTTGATCAAGATTATTCAAATATACTTACATAAAAATAAAAGAATATAACAAATAAAATCAAATATACAAAATAAACATAGTGACTCGATAAATCACGCGAAGACGACGCCCACACAAAGGGCGTATGCAGGGGGTGAATAGTACTCGTCGTGTGTGGGGGAAAGAGATGGGGGTGGGGTGGAGGAGGAGGAGGAGGAGGAGGAGGAGGAGGAGGAGGAGGGAGGGGAAAAAAGAGCGTGTGCCTGGCTCCAGCTCACCTTTATTACGCTGATTCGCTTCGATGATCGAAGCAAATAGTGGAGGCTGGTCAGTGAAAAGATTGGTGGCGGCGTTCCTTCCTCACCTCCCCCTGCCGGACCCCAAGGGGTGGGGTGGGGGTGAGTTTTTTTTTTTTGGGTGGGGGAGAGGAGGGGAAGGCAAAAGAGGGGGAGAGGTAGGGAGAGAGGGAAATAGGTAGAGATTGGGGAATGGGAATGGGAAAGGGAGGGGAGGGAGGGAAAGGAGGTATAGACTAGGGGAGGGGGGGGGACGTCCTGCGTGAATAGGTCTTGAGATGCAAATACCTTGTTAGAATGCGGGAGATGGAAGTCCATGTTTACCTATGGGATGAAGAAGGAAAAAATAAGAATAACTGGAAGACAGTAATTAGAAATTATTATTCTGCAATGAAAAAAAAAACAAAGGGGATAATGAGTAAGTAAAAAAACAAGCTATACTTAAGATACTCAACAGTGGAAAAGTAAAAAAAAAGTAAACATATTGAACGTTTGAAAAACGAGAGAACTCATTTACTCGACATTCAAAAACGTTTAAAAGAAAAAAAATCAGATCCATCACAAAAATCCAAAAACCACCAGAGAGCAACAAATGTAAACCAATTAAATCCTACGAGAGAGAGAGAGAGAGAGAGAGAGAGAGAGAGAGAGAGAGGGAGAGAGAGAGAGAGAGAGAGAGTCATTAGTCGGTCTAGGCAAGCGTACACACCTCTACTACCTGGCCTTTGATTCAAATCTCAGGTAGAGGGAGATTTCATTGAATCAATAATTGAAACCCATTTAGTGAACCCGACAAAAAAAAAAAAAAAACGCGTTTCTTTTATTTACGTCCGTCCATTCGAGACTTCTTATTCACTCCGCCGCCTAGCAGTTTGGAACACCTGTGGGCCAAACCTGTGTTATAGTAGTAGGAGGCGACGGGGCATCGGTGTATACGTAACCCCCAGGGCGGGTGGTGGGTGGGTGTACAAGGGGGTTGGTAATGTAAAGTTTGTATTTGTGTATATTCTCGATTTAAGAACGTACACACGCACGTACTCTTTTTTTTATCCTTTTATTCAGGATTGGAGGGGTGCTCTAAACTCAGTATTATTATTAATTATTATTATTATTATTATTATATTATTATTATTATTATTATTATTATTATTATTATTATACTCATACTAGCATCCTAAGATATTTATGGGTATATATATATATATTTTAACATTAAATCTCTACAGTTTCCCTTTTCCATCCATAACTGTGGAATTGTTTCTCCATTATTATTATTATTATTATTATTATTATTATTATTATTATTATTATTATTATTATTATTATTATTATTATTATTATCATCATCATCATTATTATTATTATTATTATTATTATTATTATTATTATTATTATTATTATGAATACAACTCCCTATTCATATGGAACAAGCCTACAGGATCTATTGAATTGAAATTTAACCTTCCAAAGAATATGATGTTCACGGTCCTGTAGTTAAGACCATACCTTCATTTTTCTCGTCAACTCCGGGTCTGGGCTAGAATAAGGGCATTAAGCTCCCTCGTCACGTAGGTCATAGCTCTTAAAAAAAAAGAAGTTAATTTTGGGCGAAGCTATCGTAAATTTATATAACTAAATGTTGCAAATATCCTGAATTGGTAAGTTTCTAAGTCTGATAAAAACGGGCAGTTTGATTTGAACTCGAATATTCAACGAATCTCCAAATCCTTTTGGATGTCGTCGTGTATGAATATGTTACTATTCTATGTATATCAAGGAACAATATTATTTGCTCGAATGCAGAATAAAAAAAAAACTGCAGATTCAGTGGGGGGAAAAAGGTACAGTGAAAAACAGTTCAAAGCTTGCAAATGAATGAAATATTGAGATGATTTTAAAAGATAACCACAGAAAAAGGCATTCTAAACAAACAATTACATTGTAAACAAGTACACTTTAAATACGCAGAGAGAGAGACAGATAATTTTAAAAGACAACCCCAGAGAAATACATTCTAAATAGGGACACACGCATTCTACAAAAGAACAAATACATTCTAAACAGAGACGAATACATTATAAACAAGAACAAATACATTCTAAACTCAGACAAATACATTCTAAACTCAGACAAATACATTCTAAACTCAGACAAATACATTCTAAACTCAGACAAATACATTCTAAACAAGACCAAGAAATTCTAAACATGGACAAATATATTCTAAACAAGAACAAATACACTCTAAGCTGAGACAAATACATTCTAAACAAGAGGAAATACATTCTATACAACAACAAATACACTGTAAACAGAGACACAAATACATTCTAAAAAGATACACAAATACCTTCTAGACAAGAACAAATACATTCTAAACTGAGACAAATACATTCTAAACAAAAACACAAATACATTCTAAACAGGCACACAAATACATTCTAAACAGGAACAAATACATTCTAAACTGAGACAAATACATTCTAAACACAGACACAAATACATTTTAAACAAAAACAAATACATTCTAAACAAGAACAAATACATTCTAAACTGAGACAAATACATTGTAAACAACAACAAATACACTCTAGCCTACGACAAATGCATTCTAAACAGAGACACAAGTACATTCTAAACAAGAACGAATACATTCTAGACAAACTACGCAGCACTACATTACAGCTGTTCGATAACGACATCCATCGTGCCTACGACTTAACCCAGCCATCAACGGGACACAATCACGCGAAAAATCAATGGCAAATATTTAATTTTACAAAGTCTCATAACTCGTTACAACCCCGTTTTACCAATATGCAAATGAGCCCTGGGCACGCCGAAATATCCCCCGCACTTTACATAAGGGTCAGACGGTTGAAATAAAATATAAAAATTTAAATTAATATATATATACATGTGAGTATTCAGTTTTCTTATATTGTCTTCCAGCCTACTACTAGGTTTTGGTATTCACTTCCTGGTTATGCTATCTTATTACGTGGTATTTTTCCTCTAAGTGGTGAGACAATATACCCTCCTTTTTCAATTTTTTATGGGCAGGGGCTAAAACGTGAAATAATCTTGTCAAGATTATTGTTCTTGAATAATTTTGTTTGGTTTCTTAACCCTTGACTCCTGCACGGGAACCTTGTTGACGAATAATCCAGCGCGAGAGAATTTACTCTTCCAAAGTAAAAAGGAAAATCGAATTTACTCTTTCATGGAGAACAAAAAAGATCGAATTCAATCTTTTATAGAGAAAAACAAATTAATTAATCTTTCATTGAGAAAAAAAAATCGAATTTAATCTTTCATAAAGAAAAAAATGAAGTTAATCTTTCATAGAAAAAAATTAATTTAATCTTTTATAGAGAAAAACAAATTAATTAATCTTTCATTGAGAAAAAGAAAAATCGAATTTAATCTTTCATAGAGAAAAAAAATGAAGTTAATCTTTCGTAGAAAACAAATTAAGTTAATCTTTTATAGAGAAAAAAATTAATTTAATCTTTCACAGAGAAAAAAATCGAATTCAATCTTTCATAGAGAAAAAATTAACATAATCTTTCACAGAGAAAAAAAAAATAGAATTTAATCGTTCATAGAGAAAAAAATCGAATTTGATCTTTCATTGAAAAAAAAATAGGATTTAATCTTTCATAGAGAAAAAAAAATCGAATTTAATCTTTTATAGCGAAAAAAAATCTTTCATAGAGAAAAAATAATTTAATCTTTCATAGAGAAAAATGAATTCAATCTTTTATAGAGAAAAAAAAATCGAATTTAATTTTTCAGAGAGAGAGAGAGAGAGAGAGAAGAGAGAGAGAGAGAGAGAGAGAAGGCGGAATAGCTGGATACATTCCCATCAGTTAAACTGTTCTTGTCGCAAGCCATTGAACAGGCATTTTGCAACGTTGCACACAAACTGTTGCATTACTGAGACCTGCTCCTCGTAATCTTGATGCAACCAACTGTCTGTGAAAAGGAAGAAGACTTCGAGGAACGAAATTTCTCTGGCGAATTTCGATACAAGAGAGCTGAGTTGTGCAGTCTTAATTGACCCATTATGACCGCTGAGGTCTTCGAAGCACAAACATTCGAGGAGGAGGAGGAGGAGGTATGGAGGAGGAGGCGGAGGAGGAGGAGGAGAGGAGGAGGAGGAGGAGATGAGAGCAACTCAGCCATAACACGAAGAGCTGTTATTGGCCCCGAGTCTGCGGTAAACTGCTTAGAAGTATAAGAGACAGACGATTACAAAGAACATAATAATATAATGACAAAAACAAAGAATGAAAGAAATAATAAAAAAATATATATATTTACGATTATCTGTTTCATTTGCGGCTACAATATACCTGACAGTGAGTGAGAGTAGTTGGAACTGTTTGAGAGAGAGAGAGAGAGAGAGAGAGAGAGAGAGAGAGAGAGAGAGAGAGAGTATGAAGCTACACAACGTCATCGGCACAAAAAAATTACGGTATTGAAGAGTCATATAAAAAACGAAGCCGTAAAATTTCTGAAAATAGACAGAAATCAGGTCTGTTATACACATTTGCACAAAAGCGCTATTTACGAATGTAAGTAAAATAGTATTGATTCACGTCCCGTGCGAAAGCAACGCGGATAACTAGGCTTATCATTAACAGAAACCTAAATACTGTCTAAAAAAAGAATTCAAGGTACATTCTCAAGAATTAAAATAAACTAAAAACGAAATACCGGTTTAAAAAAATACGATACGGCCAACGAAAAAAAAAATGTAAATAAATAATTAAAAATAAATGAAAAAAATCAGAAAGAATTTTTTTTTAAAAGGCGTCCCGGTCGGCGAACGGACCCAGATGCCAAGGAGGTTTCAAATTAACAGCGACTCTCTCCGTGTCCCGAGACGAGGTCTTTTCGCCGACAAGACAGGACAGGACACGCAAGAGGTTATCAGTCAACGTCTTTAGCACCAGGCACGAAGACTCCAATTACCCTGGGGTCTTTTCGTTCTATTTTGTCTCTCTCTCTCTCTCTCTCTCTCTCTCTCTCTCTCTCATACAAACTCTGTCTGTCGCTTTTGGCATGGAAGCCTAAGCTTAACTGTTTGGACGTGTATTGCTATTTCGGAATGATCTTTGACGACATCTTCAGAGAGAGAGAGAGAGTTACTATGTCAAGAAGATCTTTGACATATTCACAGACACACACGTAGAGAGAGAGAGAGAGAGAGAGAGAGAGAGAGAGAGAGAGAGAGAGAGAGAGTCAACTTGCAATTGCAATTTCTTAGAAACAAAATGAATATAGTCATGACTGATGAAGTCATGACATAAAATTATGACCCTCTCCTCATTAAGGGATGCATAATTAAACAGAGACAGAGAGACAGACGGAGAATCACCTTTCAACTTCTAAGAAAATGAATATATTCACAGCTGTTGAAACCATATTACACAGTGATCTCGACTTATAAGGAAGATATCGATAAACAGTTAAGTAAATTGATAGACAGATAGACTGACAGATATTTAATTTAATATACTATATATATATATATATATATATATATATAATAATAATAATTGATTAATTTTACCCTTCCTCTAAATCAGGAATTAATAACACACACACATACATATATATATATATACAGTATATATATATATATATATATATATATATATATATATATATAGAAAGAGAGAGAGAGAGAGAGAGAGAGAGAGAGCAAGCGCCCTAAATGAGACGATTCCGAACACCATTACTCATGCAAGAAGCACCCACCACCACTACCACCACCGCCGCCGCCGCTGCTAGGAGGGCAACACGAAAGGCGGCCCAGCCTAGCGTCATTAATAAAACCCAGAGAGAGAGAGAGAGAGAGAGAGAGAGAGAGAGAGACGGGACAGGGATTGGTAATGGGAGGGTGGGGGAGACCGGGGGGGGGGGGGATAAGTACCCTACCCCTGTCGGTACTTAGGATGGCCATGATTGGGGAACTTCCTCCAGGGGGAGGGGGGGTTATTCCCATTGTGGGAGATCCTTGGAGGGATGGATAACAGGTGGGGAGGGAGAGGGGGGAGGGGGGGTTTGGGATGACAAACAAGGCGAAGATAACTACTGGGATGTCTCTCTTTAAATCATTAATAGTCAGGAAGAAGAGCTTTTCCAAATATATATATATATATATATATATATATATATATATATATATATATATATATATATTTACAGGGTGTCTATAAAGTCCAGTACCATTACAAGCAATAAATACTTGTAATGGTACTGGGACTTTATGGACACCCTGCATGTATATATATATATATATATATTATTATATATATATATATATATATATATATATATTATATATATATATATATAATATATACTATATATATATATATATATATATAATATTATATATATATTATATATTATACACATATATACATGAACTCTTAATGAAAAATAAACAGAAACATGATAAATAATACGAGTCACAAAAGCTCCATTGAAAAAACACAATAAAAAAACTGAAAAACAAACATTCAGCTGAAAGCATCCAAACAAAAAGCAAGCCGAAAAAATCAACGAGAACTAAAACGAATAAATAAATGACTAAAAGAGGGGATATACTACAAAGACTGACTCCAAGTGAGAAACGCATAAACATACAAAGCTAACTGCGGCAATATCTCTCTCGCTCTCCCTCTCTCTCTCTCTCTCTCTCTCTCTCTCTCTCTCGCCTTTTCACAAAAGCATATATAGATGTGTTCACTCCTTCCCCCCCCCTCCCTCTGTCCCGGGCGGGACCTCGTTAAAGGTTTGCGCTCATTTAATTTCGTAAAATTTTAGTAGCGGCTCCCATCTCGCCTTCACCCTTCATTCTCTTCTCTCTCTCTCTCTCTCTCTCTCTCTCTCTCTCTCTCTCAATCTCTCTCTCTCTCTCTCTTTCTGTATTTCGTTCATCGTTTTGTTCCATAAGATTTAATAACTTCTTACAATTTTGGTAACAGCTTCCATCCCCATAAGACCACCCTTCTCTCTCTCTCTCTCTCGGTTGTTCTATATAAGATTTAACAACACACCTCATCGATGGATGATGGATAAATTACAATTGGTCGTGCTCCTTACAAAACCCATTACGCTGAATCTCTCTCTCTCTCTCTCTCTCTCTCTCTCTCTCTCTCTCTCTCATAGCTGTTCTTCCCATTGGAACCTATATCTACAGCGCTCTTTACAAACACTTAAATTACAACAAATCTTACGTTGATTTTGTAAGCCTCTGACAACATACCAGTGAATGATAGTGACCAACATGCTGATCATTATAATATCGTCTTGCGCTCACTTACTTTTAGTCTGAGTATCTCTCTCTCTCTCTCTCTCTCTCTCTCTGTTAGCTGTTCTTCCCATTGGAACCTTCTTGGGTTTAGAGTTTCTTGGATCAATTCATAAGTTTTCAACTGAGGATTTAGAGAAGAAAAAAAACAGCACCTACAACAAAAATATAATATATAATAATAATAATAATAATTAAAAATATAAATATAGAGGAACGGTCAGCTATATACCATTCATTTTGGTCAGATGAGAACTCAGAGATAGCGTCTTCAACAGTCCGAATCTTAAAAAAAAAAAAGATTAAAAAAAAGAAAAACAAACACACACACACACACATACACCCTAAGAATATAGGAAGATGAAGAAATCGCCTTGAGGTAGAACAAGCGGCCCTGAAACCTTTGTAAACAAACCACTCCAGCGACCGGCTAATTATTGAGCGATTATAATGAAAGGAGAGTTTGTGTGTGTGTGTGTGTGTGAGTGAGGAGCTTCCTAAAGCCAGGAGGAATGAAGACGGGAAGAAAGATACATTTCAGGATGATGGAAAGGTTTTTTTGGGGGGAATGAAGGACGTTAAGAATGCAAGCCATATGTCCCAGAGCGTCGCTTTTAAAAGGACTTTCTTACGCGTCAAAACGCAAAACATCCCGAATTTGATGCATAATAAAACTAGTGACAAAACAAATAGAAATTCTTTGGTCTGATCTTCCCACTTTTTTTTATCTTAGTCTTCCAAGGCTTTTGCATAGATAACAACTAACACACACACACACACACACACCTGTTTGTGACATGTATGCGATAAGTGGCCGACATGTTGTGGACATACCATCTACTAGAGGCAAAAGTAAGTCAGGAAAGCCAAGGAAAACCAGGAAAACGATTCCTCCCACGTCCAAGTTATACAGTTCTGGTTGCCGACTTGTTTTCAACATGTTTGTGACATGTATGCAATAAGTCGCCGACATGTTGTGGACACACGATCTATTAGAGGAAAAGTAAGTCAGGAAAGCCCAGGAAAACCAGGAAAACGATTCCTGCCACGTCCCAATTCGTTTTGGATTCCAAAAATGTCCACAGGACCATTGGCGCCTGACGGTCGGTCAGCGCCCAAGGAAAATTATCCGATTCACTTGGTGATGACACTCCCCTCGGTCGGGCGATGTTGATTTCGCCCGAAATTGCGAAAGTTGCGGCATACTTTTAAATGCGAACTATTTCGGGAAACGCTCCGGAACACTGATGCATGAAACCGCACTTTCGCTGTCATCGTTGGGAATGTCACAAATATGGAATTCCGCGACCACACACGCACACACACACACACACACACACACACACACACACAGTTGAATGGATTCACACTGAAGCAATAAATTGTGGCATATTTTGATCTTGGAGAAATTACCGTTAGAAAGAGAGAGAGAGAGAGAGAGAGTTGAATAGATTCACACAGAAGCAATAAAACTATGGCATATTTTGATCTTGGAGATAGTACCATTTGAGAGAGAGAGAGAGAGAGAGAGAGAGAGAGAGAGAGATAGGTTTTCTACGTGAATATTGATATTTCAGTTGTTAATTGAAATAACACAAAACAAGCATGACGTCAGCAATCTACGAATGCATTTCATTCGCAGTATCAAATGCTTAAAATAACGACTGGATAACTAAGATAGCCTTATTAAAAGAATTATTAAAAAAAAAAGGTCTAAAAAGAGTGATAACGCTCCTTATGCTTTATTCTCGGGACAGAATCTATCTCTGGTGAAATAAAAGTAGAAAAAGGCAAAATAACTGATTCAAAGAACTGAAGGTACGAAAAACTATAGAACGTCAATCAGCACTTTCAAAAAAAGGAGAGAGAGAGAGAGAGAGAGAGAGAGAGAGAGAGAGAGAAGAGAGAGAGAGAGAGAGAGAGAGAGAGAGAGAGAAATTATATACTGATTAAAATAACTGGTTCATGCGCCAAAGAGCACGACAAACTGAACGTCAACCAGCATATATATATATATATATATATATATATATATATATATATATATATATATATATATATATAAGTATGTATGTATATTGCATATATAATTTCATACATACTGGGAATCGGTGTTCATGTATTATAAAGCATTCTTGAATGTGGGTAACCACACGAAACAGACAATATTACAGATGCATTTTGTGATAGTTCATGAGGTAAAAGACCTATGCTAAATCCCAGACTTAATCAAAACATAACAATCACGAAAAATGAGAACGAAGAAATATATAAAATATATATATATATATTATATATATATATATATATATATATATATATATATATATATAAAGAAAAACATAACACCGAATATAGCGACGCAAGAGAGAGAGAGAGGTCAAATGGTTCTTGGTTGGAGGGGTTTGCGAGGGGCGGCAGGGGAGGGGAGAAATAACACAGACTGATTTTTCTTTTTTTTTTTTTTTTTACCTGGAAAGGATTTCATTGGCATCCTCCGTGGCATTAAAGAGGTTTCCCACAATTCCTCGAAGGCGATCAAGCTAATTTAGAATTGTAACCTGATAGGAAAGCCTCCAGGACGAGCCCTTGTAGGGTCTTCCTCGGGAGGGAGGGAGGGAGGAGGGAGAGGGAGGGAGGGAGGGAGGGAGGGAAAGGGAAAGGGGGAGGAACGGGAGTAGCTGCATCCGCTAACTGCTGAAGAGAAAGTTTAACAATGATTTATTTTTGCGGGAACCCGAGAACCCTCTTGATTGATGTGTCTCAGATTCAATTACGAGATCGATTCCGGGTTTATTCGCGTCAACAGAAAGGAAGAAGAAGTAGAAGAAGACGAAGAAGAAGAAGAAGAAGAAGAAGGAGAGGAAGGAGAAGATCTGGAATTAATCTGATTCAAAGTTAGATTGCTTGGTGAGCATTCATCAGCTATGAGGTGCCACCTATTAGATAACGGTGGAGAAAATACTTTTTGAAGATACGAAATAAAATAAAGTTGAGGGGTGGGGGCGGCGGAATGAGGAGAGATATCAGATCACACCTGAATGGAGAGAGAGAGAGAGAGAGAGAGAGAGAGAGAGAGAGAGAGAGAGAGAGAGAGAGAATCCGTCAAAACAAAATGTTAATCTTGCCTGCAGTGGAAATGATTTTACACGAATACAAATAATTTCTACATACACACACACATATATATATCTATATAAAGATACTGCATATTTGTATGTAAATATGTATCAAAGATACCTGTTGCCCATTGACTAATGATTTGGTAGACTTATATTTGAAAAGGTCAGTAGCCATTTAGTGGTTATTGTGACGTGCTCTGCATTATAGGGCAAAAGAAAAAAAACAAAACAACGTAATATTACATACCATTTGATATATATATATATATATATATATATATATATATATATATATATATTTCTTACAGTAAGTATTTAAGACGCAGGTAATAAAAGTACCCGTGAAATAGGAAAACTGTAAAGACATATGTAAACACGGAGAACAATTACCATCGTTGCTCAAAGAAACATCTAACTATGAATTGAAATACAAAAACGTCAATTTTCCTGTAATAATTCTAATGACTACGAAAACTGAAGAAGAAGATTTGAATAAAATTGAGCGAATGAAACTTAAACTACAACTGGAAGAAGGTTAAACATAATAACTATCAAGGCAGAATGAAGCCTTGATCAAATTCAGTGAATAAAGCACACACAACCAAGGGAAACCGAATAACAGCTGTCAAACAGAAGGTGACCTAATATGACCTCTCTGGGAATAAATTCCAGCAAGTTCTTCCTGTTGCTTCTTCCAATCACTGAGGATATGTATTTTATTGGAGAAGGTTTGTCACTATACGGCCGGTTTCTGTAAACTTCATCTAAACAGCACTAAAGAAGTATTTGATTAATGTTGTGTCTGTGTAAGTCTGTATATGAGTACAGTACAATATGATCGACTCCTCTGTACCTCAACAAATACAGAATAGAAATTAGTATATAAACATGTAACAGACGTTTTGAAACATGAACCGAGAAATATAAAAAAACCTAATTGTGTTGAATCTTTTCTACTGCTCTATGAGCAAGAGCCCGGGCTGGCATAAGGCCAGCTTAATCTCCAACATCATCTTGAATCGCATTACAAATAAAAAAAGTCAGATATCTTTCCGATACAGATTTAGGAATACTGGCCGGAAATACCAGAAGAAATCTTACATAACGAATATGCCCAACCTCATTTTGTAACGAGAACCTGTGTACTAACGCACTGATAACTGATGGCTTTCCTGGCCTGTCCTTCAATAGAACGATAAAGTTAAGTCTACTTCCTTTGTTACTGTGACAAGAGTCAATCCCCACTAACCCCCCACCCCCAGAAGGTAACAACGAACAAAAGGCGCTAGTTCCCTTTGTTACATCGAGAAAAAAACTCTCTCTCTCTCTCTCTCTCTCTCTCTCTCTCTCTCTCTCTCTCTCTCAAAAGTTCTAGGCCTTGAGGCACTTCACAGATGCACAGGACCTGATGTTAACACGGATATAGGGAAATGAACCACGGACCTGTAAGCAGGAAGAGAAGAAGGTAGAGGGGACTTCGATGCAGGTCCGAAGTTTAAATTCTACGAAAAATAAAGTATTTATATATAAAGATGTGTTCACCCGAGAATACAAATTATACCCTTACAGCGGCCTAATGCCTATTTCAGCCGAAAGGCATCTAGTAAATAGAGAGTCGTCTAAGGGAGTCGAGTGCCTCTCCAAATCCTATGTGGCCTTCTCCTTAGGGATGGAGGAGGAGGAGGAGGAGGAGGAGGAGGAGGAGGTCCCCTACGACTGATATTATCGTAGAGGGAAAGTTTCTCTTCTCACTCTCACTCTCTCTTCGTAAAAGACTTAAAAGTCATGGATCTTGGGGAAACGCTGAATCAATACATTTCCATAAAATTATACAGGACGTTGTGGTTCTATTTCCAGAACCATTCGACCTCCCAAATCTACAGGTCTATGGGGGCCCTTTCCAGGACTTTGATGGGGGATGTGATCTTGTCTCAAATCATAATTCGGCTGTAGGAGTTTTTCTGTAGCTCTGTATTCTCATACGTGGATTAATTATCTACCAAGCCACTCGCCTGAAATTATCAATCAACAACCTGATCGGTTTCCCATTTTCTTTCAAAACAAGTTTGCGATTTCCCACTTTCTTTTATAAGCTTCTCGATTCTCCATTTTCTTCTAAAATAGGCTTCTTGATTTTCCAATTTTTTATAAAATTGTCTTTTCGATTTCCCATTTTCTTCTAGAATTGGCTTTTTGATCTCCCGTTTTATTTTAAAATAGGGTTCTTGATTTCCCATTTTCATTCAATTTAGACCTCTTGATCTCCCGTTTTCTTTTAAAAACAGGTACCTAAATTTTTCATTTTCTATTAAAATAGGTTTCTCGAATTCCTTTTCTCCCATTTAAACAAAAAATAAGCATATCGATTTCTCATTTTCTATTAAAACAGGCTTCTCGATTTCCCACTTTCTTCTAAAACACACAAAGTCTCGTCTATCAAATCTCGAGCCGAGTTCCACAGACAAGACGGTGACGAGACAATCGAATCTAGCTAGGAAGTAACAACTAAGCGATTATGCCTTCCCGAGCCGATGCCAACATCGTATTGGGACGTTCGAGAGGACGTTCGAGAGGGCTTCAGTGTCGGAACTGAGAGATACTTCGATGTTGAGGGTAAGAGCAATAACCCCGTCGGTAGAAGGTGGCTATTGTTGTCAGTCTAATCACGGAAATATGTACGAAAGCCTAGATGGGCAACATTGTAGTAGCATTATGATTATATGATTTATGTCCCAACACTTTTCTTATTATTTTTTCTGAGCGAATGATTTGCTTTTCATGGCTTGACGCACAAATAAGGTATTTATAACTGTACTATGCATCCTCTGAAAAATAAAATTTAATTAAGGATGAAGTCCTTGTACAAGTTACTTCCAAAATTACGCGTCTCGTAACACACCTGTTCCTTGATCTTCGTTTTTGAAGTCTTGAAAGCGTGTTACTCCATCACCACCAGAACTAACGATGCTGTCTCTCTTTGCTTCCTAGATTTAAGGATTCCTTGCTCATGTCACTCGCCCGCGCCCTCCCGTCTTCCCGATGTGAACAGATCACCTCGAAGAATATAATCCTACTTTCATGCCAAATGGCTCTTTCTCTTTCGTCTTCCACTCGGCTTCATTTCCATCATACGATCCAGACAATTCATATCACAAGAAATGTTTTAAAAATTAATATCTGACAGACTACCTTGCGATGGTTGGTACCCTTAGGCTAAGGGATATCCTAGCAGTGGAGAGTAGTTAATTCAATTTTCATTTGAGGAGTCTTCAAATCATAGGGTTTAAGAGTGTATTTATCATGATATTCTTACCAGAAATATAGAAGAATCTCTACAAACGATAATCCATAGCAGTAGTTTCCCGAGCAGATACTGACTAGCCTTTGACAAAATACCATCATACTGAATAGCTGCTGACCCAACTCCTACAATTTAGGACGCTGGTCGTCTAAGTACGAAAACAAGCGGAAGGATATAGGATTTACATAATAGGAAACAGATAAAAAGCGAAAAGTACAAAGGGTGGATAATGAGATGGTACAAGGGAGGATAACTGGATGGATGTGAATTGTTCAAGAAGTGATATATTTAGCACGACAGGAAGGGTGCGTGGATGGGCGCATTGTTGACTTATTGAGACAACGAATAAAAGATGTCTGGAGGAATAATAAAAGCCGTGGAGGGAGATAGAATGAACACCAAAAAAGCATTCGGGAGAAAGAATGGAGGACAAGATTAGAAGCTGAAAGAGAGGAGAATGTAATGGTCCCAAAACCAGTGTGAAACTCAATGGTTGAAGATATTTCTCACTGTTCGTCTGTTGGACTCTCTCTCTCTCTCTCTCTCTCTCTCTCTCTCTCTCTCTCCGCTTCCCGGCGCTGTTCGTGTGATCCTCTCCAACCATTTGTGAAAATTTTCGCCAACTATTAATTTAACAGTGCCACGCCGTCGATATGTCACATGCAGTTGATGACGGACTCTCTCTCTCTCTCTTCCTCTCTCTCCTTCTCACAATACGTCCACACATACTCTCTCCCTCTCTCTCATGATGCATCCTCTCTCTCTTTCTCTCTCTATTTAAAACACAGGCACATGTTCTCTCTCTCTCTCTCTCTCTCTCTCTCTCTCTCTCTCATAATGCATCATTTCTCTCTCCCTATCTCAAAACAAGCATATATTCTCTCTCTCTCTCTCTCTCTCTCTCTCTCTCTCTCTCTCTCTCTCATAAATATTTCATAAATTTCTCTCTATCTCTGATTGAAATATTTTCTCTCACTCACTCTCATGCATATACACACGCGTACACATATACATACTCTCTCTCTCTCTCTCTCTCTCTCTCTCTCTCTCTCTCTCATAATGCATCTTTTTTTCTCTTGCCCCTATGTCAAGCGTGGGCACTCTTTCTCTTTTCTCTCTCTCTCTCTCTCTCTCTCTCTCTCTCTCTCTCTGTTAATTGCCCAGAAAATCATTCTTCTGTTAAGCGTCTATGAGATCAAAGACTTAAAAAATAACAATTTTAAAAAATTTCGCTTGTTCAAGTCACAGCCATTCGATACCTTTCATTCTTTGAGAGAAACTTTTCTTTTCTATTAGGAATAAGTAATTCTGTTGAATTAAGATGTCATCAATGAGTAACTTTAAACCATCATTATTATTATTATCATTATTATTTTTTTTTTTTTTTGCTCTATCACAGTCCTCCAATTCGACTGGGTGGTATTTATAGTGTGGGGTTCCGGGTTGCATCCTGCCTCCTTAGGAGTCCATCACTTTTCTTACTATGTGTGCCGTTTCTAGGATCACACTCTTCTGCATGAGGCCCGGAGCTACTTCAGCCTCTAGTTTTTCCAGATTCCTTTTCAGGGATCTTGGGATCGTGCCTAGTGCTCCTATGATTATGGGTACGATTTCCACTGGCATATCCCATATCCTTCTTATTTCTATTTTCAGATCTTGATACTTATCCATTTTTTCCCTCTCTTTCTCTTCAACTCTGGTGTCCCATGGTATTGCGACATCAATGAGTGATACTTTCTTCTTGACTTTGTCAATCAACGTCACGTCTGGTCTGTTTGCACGTATCACCCTATCCGTTCTGATACCATAGTCCCAGAGGATCTTTGCCTGATCGTTTTCTATCACTCCTTCAGGTTGGTGCTCGTACCACTTATTACTGCAAGGTAGCTGATGTTTCTTGCACAGGCTCCAGTGGAGGGCTTTTGCCACTGAATCATGCCTCTTTTTGTACTGGTTCTGTGCAAGTGCCGGGCATTCACTTGCTATGTGGTTTATGGTTTCATTTTTCGTATTGCACTTCCTACATATGGGAGAGATGTTATTTCCGTCTATCGTACTTTGAACATATCTGGTTCTTAGGGCCTGATCTTGTGCCGCTGTTATCATTCCTTCAGTTTCCTTCTTTAGCTCTCCCCTCTGTAGCCATTGCCAATTGTCATCGCTGGCTAGTTCTTTAGTCTTGTCTCATGTATTGTCCGTGCATTGGTTTGTTGTGCCAGCCTCTGTTCTTTCTGTCTTTCTCCTGTCTCTGTATATTTCTGGGTCTTCGTCTACTTTTATTAGTCCTTCTTCCCATGCACTCTTTAGCCACTCGTCTTCACTGGTTTTCAGATATTGCCCCCAGTGCTCTGTTTTCGATGTTGACGCAGTCCTCTATACTTAGTAGTCCTCTCTCCCTCCTTCCTTTCGTGTTATGTATAGTCTGTCCGTATTTGCTCTTGGGTGTAGTGCTTTGTGTATTGTCATTTGTTTCCTGGTTTTCTGATCTATGCTGCGGAGTTCTGCCTTCGTCCATTCCACTATTCCTGCGCTGTATTATTATTATTATTATTATTATTATTATTATTATTATTATTATTATTATTATTATTATTATTATTATTATATTATATGGAATATATATACACATTTATATATAAATATATATATATATATTATATATCTATATATATATTTAATTTCAGATGCTTTTATTGTTCCATGACAATTTGGAGAAGCCAAACATGGCTGAATATTATTAACCTCTCCGAGTGGTGGTTTGTATAAATTCACTTCATAGGATTTCATTTTGTACCTTGAACCTTAAGTTTTGAACTTCCACTTTGCCTCTTGTTTTGATCCGTGAAATGCAGGTGGTAACTGATATATAAATAAGTAAATATATATGTATACATACGTTTGAATTATATATATACTGTATATGTATATATATATATATATATATATATATATATAGATATATATATATATATTTAATATATCTATACATATTTATATATTTAAATGTGATATGTATACTAAATATACATATATCTATCTATCATATCTATATATATAGTAATAATAATATATAATATAATATTCCCCTCCTTTGCATCAGGCAACCAGATCTCTATATATACTTCGATACACGAGACCTGGTGCATCCTGCATCCTCCCCACCACTCCTCCTACCCTCCCCCTCCTCCTCCCCTCGCCTCTCGTTCGAACCAAGGTAGCAGAGCACCAACAGCGGCGGCGGTTCACTTGTGGTTCTCGTAATGTGGTCGTCACTCGGCCGATTCCGAAATGGTCTGGATAATGAATCACTTTAAACGCTACCTTAATCCTCTTGTGTATTGTTAGTCGGAGCAGGAAGAGGAGGAGGAGGAGGAGGACGGACGGAGGAGGAGGAGCATCAATCACTCGACCTTACCTGCACTCTAATGAGGGCTGATTACTCTCGCCCGGTCACCATGGCAACCTCCGCTTTCAGGGATGCTTTTGTTCGTCCACTACCCTCCAACACCCCACCCCTCCACCTCTCTCTCTCTCTCCTCTCCCCTGCTTCCCCCGTCCATGGTTCTCCTCTCCTCTCTCTCTTCCTCCTCCTCCTCCTCCATTCTCTGGATACACAATTTTTTTTTCTTGCCAACTCAATCATCGCAACCTTTGTTGTCTTCAATCCACTTTACCTGCTGTTGCACATTCTCTCTCTCTCTCTCTCTCTCTCTCTCTCTCTCTGACACACACACTAATATATATATATATATATATATATATATATATATATATATATATATATATATATATACACACATTTATATATAAAGTCTCTCTCTCTCTCTCTCTCTCTCTCTCTCTCTCTCTCTCAAACACTCACACACATATCATGTATATATATATATAAATATAAAGTGAGTGTCTATGAATGGCACATATTTATCTCCCCCAGAACAACCTATTTCCCCGAAATATTTATATAAAAAAAGCGCGCAAGATCATGGAATTCCAAAAGCATCAATATGAAATACCAGCCCGAGATCATGAATACTTGATAAAACTGGTAACCCAGTTTACCAAAACCTTGCAGCTCCTTCTGCGTAATACCCCATTTCCTTCGTCTTGCCCAAATCTCTCCTGGAATATTTTCTCATTAAAATATATCCTGTTTCTCATTGAAATATGTCCTACTTTTCATTAGAATATGTCCTATTTCTCATTAAAATATGCCCTGTTTCTCATTAAAATATGTTCTATTTCTCATTAAAATATGCCCTGTTACTCATTAAAATATGTTCTATTTCTCATTAAAATATGCCCTGTTACTCATTAAAATATGTCCTATTTCTCATTAAAATATGTCCTGTTTCTCATCAAAATATGTCCTATTTTTCATTAAAATATATCCTGTTTCTAATTAAAATATGTCCTAGTTTTCATTAAAATATGTCCTATTTCTCATTAAAATATGTCCTACTTCTCATTAAAATATGTCCTATTTTTCATTAAAATATATCCTATTTCTCATTAAAATATGTCCTACTTCTCATTAAAATATGCCCTGTTTCTCATCAAAATATGTTCTACTTCTCATTAAAATATATCCTATTTCTCATTAAAATATGTCCTATTCCTCATTAAACTATGTCCTATTTCTCGTTAAAATGTCCCATTTCTCATTAAAATATGTCCTGTTTCTAATTAAAATATGTCCTACTTCTCATCAAAATATTTCCCATTTCTCATTAAAATATGTCCTATTTCTCATTAAAATATGTCCTGTTTCTCATCAAAATATGTCCTATTTTTCATTAAAATATATCCTGTTTCTAATTAAAATATGTCTACTTCATATGTCCTATTTTCTCATTAAAATATGTCCTACTCATCATTAAAATATGTCCTATATTTTTCATTAAAATATATCTATTTCCTCATTAAAATATGTCCTACTTCTCATTAAAATATGCCTGTTTTCTCATCAAAATATGTTCTACTTCTCATTAAAATATATCCTATTTCTCATTAAAAATAGTCCTATTCCTCATTAAAATATGTCCCTATTTCTCCGTTAAAATTGTCATTTCTCATTATGTCCTGTAATTACAAATATGTCTATTCTCATCAAAAATATTTCCCATTTTCTCATTAAAATATGTCCTATTTCTCATTAAAATATGTCCTATTTCTCATTAAAATATGTCCTGTTTCTCATTAAAATATGTCCAATTTTTCATTAAAATATATCCTATTTCTCATTAAAATATGTCCTACTTCTCATAAAATATGTCCCGTTTCTCACAAAATAGTACTCATTAAAATATGTCCTATTTCTCAAAATATGTCCTATTCCTCATTAAACTATGTCCTATTTCTCGTTAAAATGTCCCATTTCTCATTAAAATATGTCCCATTTCTCATTAAAATATGTCCTTTTTCTAATTAAAATATGTCCTACTTCTCATCAAAATATTTCCCATTTCTCATTAAAATATGTCCTATTTCTCATTAAAATATGTCCCGTTTCTCATTAAAATATGTCCAATTTTTCAATAACATATGTCCCATCTCCTTCATACGTGTTTCTGGACATTTATCATGTATACTCTTTTAAAATACTAAATCTAGTACAGAAAAAATTAATGTCTCTGAATCTATGCAATCCTTTAACAAGTTTAGCTCATGAAAATATCCCTCCCATATTATTAAGCTTGAAAAAATACCGGAAGTAAATTGATCAGTGGGAAAGACTTCTTCCGTCATATTTTATTTTTACTTTTTAGAATACGCGAGATCTCTTCTTTCCGTATTTCCCTTTACCTCCCCTTGCTTCTTGCCAATGAACACCTTGATATTATGCTTTGGAAACTTGAATTTCAAGTCAATGGTCCCTTTGGTGGGCTGGTTCCATATTAATAGTGTTCATCTTCTGAATGATAATAATAATAATAATAATAATAATAATAATAATAATAATTAATAATAATAATAATAATAATAATAATAATAATAATAATAATGTTCTAAAGGGTCCACAATAATAAAATGTTAAGAGTCCGTGTATAATTTCTAAAACCTTACAAAAAGCTTTCGAACCCTTCCCTGGGTTCATCTTCAGTCAAATTTTTTTTTTTGTTTTTTTTTTTTTTTCATCTATTTTTTGCCTGAAGATGAACCCAGGGAAAGGTTCGAAAGCTTTTTGTAAAGTTTTGCACACGGACTCTTAACACTTTTTATTATTGTGGATCCTGTAGAACATTATAATACTAGCGATAGAGAGTTTTTCCCTAATAATAATAATAATAGCACGATCCCAAGATCCTTGAAAAGGAATCTGGAAAAACTTGAGGCTGAAGTAGCTCCAGAACTCATACAGAAGAGCGTGATCCTAGAAACGGCGCATATAGTGAGAAAAGTGATGGACTCCTAAGGAGGTAAGATGCAACCCGGAACCCCACACTATAAATACCACCCAGTCGAATGGAGGACTGTGTTAGCCCCCTAAAAATTAATAATAATCTTCCCTGAAGATGAACCCAGGGAGGGTTCGAAAGCATTGTAAAGGGTCTTTTAAATTATGCACGAACTCGCAACATTTTTTATTATTGTGGACTTCTTAGAGCATTATATATACTCTCACGATAGAGAGTTTCCACCCCCATAATAATAATAATAATAATAATAATAATAATAATAATAATAATAATAATAATAATACTGCCTCTGTCTTTTCTCACCTTACTCGTCACAGCAGGATCGAACGGCTGTCAGTGTGCCTCTTCCAAATCAACTGCAATCATTTTCAGAACTTGGCGAGTTCGTCTTTGTTTTGCCAGTAAAACATGCAAGACAATGGCTCTCTGTGTAAAACAAAAGACAATAGCTCTTCATGTAAAACGAGAATTGACCAGGAATACTGTACACACCGACCGGGAAAGTTACAACGAATGGTAACACTGCGTAAAAATGACAGAAACCGGGAAAATACTACAATGAGGACGAGGGTATATTGTCCTTTTCATAATCCCTCATTAACCTAAGCGACGCCTTTTGATTAACGACTAAAAAGAAAAGGAATTTGTTTCTCATCTTACCAACAACACCCCCCCCCCCCCACCACAACCCAGCCCCCCTTCGCTCCCCGCAAACAAAGCCAGCTGATAAACAACGCCACTAATGAATGTGAACAAGGAGCGTCAGTTTTTAATTATTCATTTCCTTCTCTGATAACTGCGTGGAAATGCTCCAATAAAACACAAATAAATAAATAAGTAAAATGATGGGACATGAAGAAAATATGAACGCCGGATATGCCGAAAATATAGTGGTGGGAGTTGAAACGGATTTTATAAAGAAGAAGAAGAAGAAGAAGAAGAAGAAGAAGAAAGAATGATTTCGGATTCTAAATGTTTGGGAGAAACTTCCTGAGGCCCAACCGGGCGCCCACGAATAAAATGAAATTGATATTTGTTGTATTTATGCAAAGCAGCAGGATATACATTTGGAATTCCTGCTCAGAGCCGCCTGGAACTTTGGAAACTGCAATAGCATGCTGGAATGTCTTTTTTTTTGTTTAATTTTTGTTTGTTAATGTTTAGATAAGGGGCAAATACCGAAAGAAACTGAAATTACATTCGTATAAAAGAGCGGATAATAATAATAATAATAATAATAATAATACTAATAATAATAATAATAATAATAATAATAATATAATAATAATAATATCCACTGAAAGCTACCAGATTGTTCCAAAGGGCAAAAAAATCAATAATAAATAATAATAATAATAATAATAATAATAATAATAATAATAATAATAATAATAATAATAATAAAATATCCACTGTAAGCTACCAGATTGTTCCAAAGGGCAAAAAATCGTAATAATAATAATAATAATAATAATAATAATAATAATAATAATAATAATAATAATAATAATAATAATAATAATAATAATAATAATAGAATAAAATAATAATTATTATTAACTAAGTTGTTTCTAATTAATAAACCTAAAGGATTTATTGCAGAAATAAAAAAAATAAGAAACTTATAAATTTGACCTCCGATACTGAAAACATAAACCTTTTCATTTTATTTTTAGAAATTCCTTTTTTCTAACGTATCATTAAAATAAAAAAAGAAGAAGAAATGTATAATAAAAGAAAGAAACAAAAGAAGCTCCTCATTACCTGAGCAAGCCAAGCTTTTGTTGGAAAGGTCAATAAAGGTTAATGATTTCAACGCCGTCTCCAAATAGAAGGACACAGATTTCCCGCGCAGAACCGAGAGATTTAAAGGTCAAATTCATAACTAACATGGGGACGATTTCTAAATCCAATAAATGCCAATAAATGCTTATTTTTCATTTGGCAAGGCGATTTATGCTTACAGAAATAGAGGCGATTTCTAAATCCACCAAATACTTAATTTTAATTTGCCTGGCGATTAATACATACAAAAATAGAGGGGATCCCTAAATCCACCAAAATACTTAATTTTCATTTGTATGGCGATCAATACATACAAAAATAGAGGGGATTTCTAAATCCACCAAATACTTCATTTTGATTTGCATGGGGATTAATACATACAGAAATAGAGGGGATTTCTAAATCCACCAAATACTTCATTTTAATTTGCACGAGGATTAATACATACAAAAATAGAGGGGATTTCTAAATCCACCAAATACTTCATTTTGATTTGCATGGGGATTAATACATACAGAAACAGAGATTTTAAAATCCACTAAATACTTTATCATCATTTGCTGGCGATTAATACATACAGAAATAGAAGGGATTTCTAAATCCACCAAATAATTAGTTTTTATTTGCATGGGGATTAATACATACAAAAATAGAGGCGATATCTAAATCCACCAAATACTTAATTTCGATTTGCATGGGGATTAATACATACAGAAACAGAGATTTTTAAATCTTCTAAATACTTCATTATCATTTCCATGGCGATTAATCCATACAAAAATAGAGATTTCTAAATCCTCTAATACTTAATTTTTTTTATGAAGATTGTTATCTATATAAAGGTCAAAATGATCCAAAATAGAGGGGATTTCTCAATCCCCTAAGTAATTAATTTTCCTTTGCATGGGGATTAATATATGTATAGAATCGATAAATATGAACACTGCCATAATTTCATTTGATCTTATCACTCTTATCAGATGATAGTTCCCATCGTCGAATTTTATCATTATTCCTCTCTTCTGTTTCTCCTATTCCTTCTTACATCAATCTTATTAAAAATTTTTGCCAAATTCACTATTATTATTATTATTTTTTTTCTGGAATTAAGGATTAAATTTCGCTTTATTCTCGCAAAATGTCCTTCTAACATTCTCCTGGACCTTATTCGACATTAAATTCTCTTGAAAAACTATACAGTACATTCGGTAAATAATTTCTAACATAAAAAAAAAATGGCAATGCACTAAACATCTTACCAACGAAAATGTTAAGTCATAAATATAAATTAGCGAAGGGATGTTGCTTTCGACATAGTACGCTCGAGGTTTACCAAGAATTTTAGACTAAAGGAATATTAATATGTTTCTTTGGCCACACCCCGCCCGACATCCAAAGGGCATTTGGCTAGGCAGTGAAAGTTCCCCGCTGGCTTTGAGCATTTGGTAGTAAGTTAGCACGAAGGTTAATAAAAAAATAGAATGGAAAAATAGAATAAGAAATAATTAAATATATAGGAACTTCAGGTAATCATTCTAAGCTTTCTTCTCATTTGCACAGAAGAATAGTTCAAATCTCTTCAAAGAAGTGTTAAAGAATGTAAATCTTTTTATAGAAAGTGTTAATAGCATAAAGCTGAGTTACACTTACGATCACTGAAGTAGACGGAATCAATCTTGTAGGTAGATCCCACACGCTATGGTTTTATTATGGTTAAACTCATAACTCTCTTTGTGTTCGTTCCCTTCCTCTGCTAATTATTCTGCTTGTGCGAAATCAAGTATCATTTCAGAAGCCGCTATGATAATGCACAAACCGTTTGTAAATCATAGGGTGTTTTACACTGCTTGACATGGCAAGATTTACATGTTGTATAATGGAATATAAGGTTTATCTCCTGAATAATAATAATAATAATAATAATAATAATAATAACAATAATAATAAAAATCCTTATTATTATTTTTATTGTTATTAAGACTTTTATCCCTTTCCTGTTACTTTTAATACGACCTTCAAAAACGATATCGTAAAAAAAATTAATAACCTGGGCCAAAGTAATACCAATTTAAGAGCGTTTAACTTTTCAATCTAAAAAAACAAAAACGACTCCAGTCCAAGGACTCATCAACTCTGAAATATTCCCTAAACGATTCTCGTCCGTTCCAGAATTTTCATTCTCGCTCCAACAAGACTCCCCCGTAAGCAACCACGCTCTTCAGCGAGAGCATTCCTCCCCCCCACCCTACATTAACCCCCTCCCCCCCTTCCGCCTACCACCACCCCCCTTCCCTAAATAGTTGTAAATCATTTAGCGTTAAGCCGAAAGAGATTGCGCCGTAGAAAAGTTCACTTATCTGTGCCGACAGAACGCTCCGC
>NC_087204.1:106299572-106307072 GCF_015104395.2 Macrobrachium nipponense
TGATATTCCTTGGAAGCTTGAATATCAAGTCAATAGCTCCTTTGGTGGGCTTGTTCCATTTGAATAAGGTTCATCTGCTATAATAATAATAATAATAATAATAATAATAATAATAATAATAATAATAATAATAATAATAATAATAATAATAATAATACCTAGAAAACTCATAATCACACGATTCAATAAAATGGAAACGTAAATCCACATAAGTATGTCTATTTTAAATAACAAAATCGAAACAGACATAATACTGTAGATTTACTTTCCCAATAATAATAATAATAATAATAATAATAATAATAATAATAATAATAATAATAATAATAATAATAATAATAATAATAATAATAATAATAAATACTCTAACATTACATTTTAAAGAGTAAATTACCATAAGATCTAAGAAATAACCATATCTACAAATGCATTAAATAAAGGAATCTTTATGCCAAGTAGCCTTTAAATGTCGTTCCCTCACTTTCGTACGGAAAATAACGAAGTCAATCACAACGCTATACCGCTAATGGCACAGTAGCAGAAGCCGTTATTAAAGTAAATAGATTTGGGGGATAATTTTTATTCAATTTGGGTTCTGCAGGAAGCGTTGTTCATTAAACATATGATGCGTTTGTGCTTCGTGCATACTGTATATATATATATATATATATATATATATATATATATATAGATATATATATATATATATATATGAGTCCTTTTTTAATACATTGTAGATAGGGTTATTCGGATAAGCAGATGTTTTTTAAGACTTTATGGAAAGTCGTGGTGGTAAAATTAATACCAGTTACTCTTTAAAATGTAATGTTAGAGTATTATTTATTATTATTATTATTATTATTATTGGGAAAAGTAAATCACAGCAGTATGTCTGTTTTGATTTTGTTATTTAAAATAGACATCATTACGTGGATTTATTTTTCCATTTTATTGACTCGTGTGATTATGAGTATTCTAGATATTATATATATATATATATATATATATATATATATATATATATATATATATATATATATATATACAGAGAGAGAGAGAGAGAGAGAGAGAGAGAGAGAGAGAGAGAGAGAGAAAATGAAGCAAAATAATTGATTCAGAGCCTGAAGGTACGACAAACTATACGTAAACCAGCACTTTAAAGGAAAAGGAGAGAGAGAGAGAGAGAGAGAGAGAGAGAGAGGAGAGAGAAGAGAGAGAGAGAGAGAGTGAGGAGAGAGAGAAGGAATTGTAATCTAACAGATGGTTTAGAGACCTTAAACCCATAAGTCGTGACTGATATTATCAAGAATTAGGTAGTTAGCACAGATCTGATCTCCAAACGTTTGTACACGTCTGTGTTTGTTCGCGGACTAAGGCGTGAACAAACAAAAGTAAAATCAATGGCACTAGACTACTATAGTCAAGTACGGTGACTTAATGTAATATCGGAATGGGAATATGCAAGTTAGGCCAGAGGCCAAGCGCTGAGACCTACGAGGCCATCCAGCGGTGAAAATAATGCAAAAACAAAAAAAAAAACTTGAGGAGGCAAAAGTGTGGTTACAAAGACAATATGAACGGAAGTACAGTAAAAGGAATGAAAGGGGTTGCAGCTAGGGGACAAAGGGACGCTGCCAAGAACCTCAAGTAATGCCTACAGTTAACCATGTGGGGTGAACTGACAGCAGTAAGAACCGAAGGAACGGTGCAATGAACCTTGAGTCATGCCTACAGTTAACCACGTGAGGTGAACTGACAGCAGTAGGGAACGCTGTAAAGAACCTCGAGTCATGCCTCCTACAGTTAAAAACGTGAGGTGAACTGTGAGCTCTAAACCCCTTACGAAGGACTATAGATGTAATAAGAAAAAAACTACAAAAGGAAAACGCAGGCAGGAATCAAGCAAACAAGGCGTATTATGAGTCCTGGGAATCCTTTGCTCTCTCTCTCCCTCCCCTACCCTATCCCCCCCACCCCCCCACCCCTTCTACCGGTCCACCAAGGAGACGCAGTACACAATACCGAAAATCAGCAAAGCCATTGGATATCCGCTTTAAAGGGAATATTTCGGTCTGTCAAGCCGGATTCCACACGAAAGCGTAGTCAAGAATGGGGAGAATAAATATTTCGTTTAATATTTTTTTTATTATTATATTCGGATGGTTTTATGGGATAGATAAAGCGATTACTTCCCAAGCTGGTTGGTTGAAGGTTTATATATTTATGTATTATATATATATATATATTTATATATATAATATATATATATATATACTATATATATATATATACATATATATATATATATATATATATATATATATATATATATATATATATATATATATATATATACACACACACACACACACACATATATATAGATATATATATACATATATATATATATATATATATATATATATATATATATATTATATAATTGTATACAGGGGTAACAAAAGTAGACTATAAACTACAAAAAAACATGTATTTACCAGATGTCTGAAAAAAATGATATAACTGAGAAAACAAAAGCAATATTTCTCTGAACATCGTAATACAAATGATAGCAAAAGGTTCATGTCCATAACGTTCAGGAATCAATTCGTTCAGTTATGGCAGGTCATAGAAAGAAGAAACAATAAAAAAACACGAAATTTAAATAAACCGGGAAAATCATCGTGACAGAAAAAAAAGATGAAAACAAAAATAAATTCGAAAATCATTAGTGACAGAAAAAAAACACTCGAAAATCATTGGCGACAGAAAAAATTGAAAACAAAAATCCATAATTATTGGTGACAGAAAAATTGAAAAAAAAAATGGAAAATTATTGGCGACAGAAAAAAATTGAAAAAAAATTAACTCGAAAATAATTAGTGAGAGGAAAAAGTTGAAACAAAAATATGCTCAAAAATCATTGGTGACCAAAAAAAAAAAAATAAAATAAAATAAAATCAAAACAAAAATAAACTCGAAAATCACTGGCGAGAGTAAAAAGACATTCCAAGTCAGCCCAATCATTTGCAACAATAGAAACCAATCATAGTAATAATAATAATAATAACCATACCCTTCGTTTCCCCCTCACCTATAAAAGTGAGGGGAGAGGAATAAAAAGGGGGACAGGAGGTGAGGGAGGGGAGGATTTGGAAAAAAATAATAAAAACGAAGAAGAAAGAAAGAAGGAAAAGAGAGAGAGAGAGAGAGAGAGAGAAGAGAGAGAGAGAGAGAAGAAAAAAACTATAATTGCAAAAACCTGAAAGGGGAAAAAGTTTCAATGGTGAGGTGGCCCCACACCGAATAGTTTTCTTGCTCTGTCTGACATTTTGATTTATTCAGGAATATTTTATAATTTATTCCACTCTGAGGCTAATATCCTGTCTCCACGTTCGTGGGAGGGAGGGAGGTAGGGAAGGAATCAGGTTGGGGTGTCGGCCTGAGGTGAGGTAGGAAGAGAGTGGGTGGAGGGTGGAGGAGGAGGAGGAGGAGAAGAGAAGAAGAAGAAGAAGAAGAAGAAGAAGAAGAAGAAGAAGAAAGAGAGAGAGAGAGAGAGAGAGAGAGAGAGAGAGAGAGAAGGGAATGGAGGAGGAAGGAATAAAAGGAAAAGGCTGAGAAGATGGCTATAAAGAAAAAATGAAAAGGATAGAAGATAGCGTATTCATATATATATATATATATATATATATATATATATATATATATATATATATAAAATATATGAAATATTATTACACTAATACATTACGGTACAGGCTACGTAAAAATAAAAAGGTTGAGCATTCAATATGGACAAGGAAATAAACACGAGTGATCATTTTCTTAAGATGATAATCACTATAGTAGATTCACATCAACCGTGCATCTGATGTCTAGGCCCGTCTCTTACGACGCTCCTGATTGGCTGTTGATAAGCCAATCACAGGGCTGGAAACTCTCAGTCTCTCTCGAGAGTTCACATAGGCAGGATGTGTATTCTACCGCTCCTGAGGGATACATCTTTCAAACGTATCCCTCAGGAGAGGTGGAACATAGCTCCTATCCATGTGAACTCTCTCGAGAGACTGGGAGTTTCCAGCCCTGTCATTGGCTTATCAACAGCCAATCAGGAGCGTCGTAAGGGACTGGCCTAGACATTAGATGCACGCTTAATGTGAATCTACTTTAATTACAGATAGTACTTCATCGCAGAAGGACGAACACCCACAGGCGGAAGATCTCCTAAAGGTTGAATGAAGAGGGAAAGTAATGATTTGGGAGAAGGAGAAACCAGGCAAGAAAGATAGGCAAATGCGTGAAATATTTTCGTTAGTCAACAAACAAAATAGAAATAAGAAATGCGTGAAATGGTTCTTTCACACAACAAACAAAATGACCTGAAATAGACAAATTGGTGAAATTGTTCTTTTAAACAACAGACAAAATAAACTGTAATAAGCAAATCATACAATGGTTCTGTTATGCAACAAACAAATAAAATGAGATAAACAAATACGTGTAATAGTTCTATTAGACAACTGACAAAATAGGCTGAAATAAGAAAATAAGTGGAAAAAGATATCATAGAAAATAAGTATAAAAAACTGAAATAAGCAAATACGCGAAACAGTTATGTTAGACAACATAAAGCAATAAACTGAAATAAGCGAATAGGTGAAATAGTTCTGTTAGCCAACAAACGAAATATATTGAAATAAGCAAATATATACGTGAATAGTTCAGTTAGACAACAAAACAAACTAAACTATGCTGTAGACGGAATGAAACAGTGTTTGAAAATACGATAAATAAAAAAAAATAGAAAGCAATAAAATAATAGAAAAAACTCCAGTATTAAGAAACACCATTTATTTTAAATAAAAAACAAAAAAAGGTAAATCAATGCAACCAAATAATAGAGCGATTTCCTCAAAAGGCCGCCGATAAGCGTATTCGACTCGGTCTGAATTGCCCATCTCAGAAAATGCTTTTTCGATCGAAGAGCTGAAATTGCTTTATTGACAAAGAGATTCGAGTTCTGAAGTCAAAAGGACTCTGGAGTCGAGTGATATTGATTAGCAAATCTCAAGAGAGATTTTTTTTTCTCTATATTTCACGTTTCATTTATAGAGAAAATAAAGATAAAAAAATAAAATAACTTTTTTCTTTTTTTATATTTTAGTATGGAGATTTTATGCTTTGTTTCTTGTTCACACACACACTATTGACTAATCAAACCTTCTTTCATGTTAGAATTTTTAGCTTTTCAATTTAACTTTCCTGAATAATAATAATAATAAAAATACGAATCTTTTAAATTTTCTTTACAGAACTTCGCGAAGACGATTTTCTCCCACAGGCAACACATTAGTAGTTTGAACTTTTCTGATTAAAAATTGAAAACCAAACTTCAAAATAATTTTCACAGAACAGTACAAAAACTATATATATGTTTTTGTTTTAGATACACACACTTCCTAGATTTCTTTAAAAATTGGTATTTAGGTATTCGTCACAATAAGCTTAAATAGTGGCTGCTATTAGAAGGACAAATCCTTGTTTTTCGTAATGTGAACAAAATTCTGTTTCTTGTAAACATTCCAATCCTTTGCCTTTGTCATAAGCAGTAAAATCTAGCAATTTCTAAAAACATAACAAAAAAGTTCCAAAAGAAAAAAAAACCTCCTAGCTCCTTTATAAGAATTCAAATCAATCTTTGGATGAAAAAAAAAAAAACACCTTCAATCTAGTTAAAATGAAACAGCCTTAGCCCTGGTCTCTGAACAGTGATCTCGGTCTTACGTAGAAACGCAAAACTTTGGATCTCTCTATGAAATTTAAATCTTAGCTCGTCCCTCTCAAGCCCATATCTTCATTTACATAAAGGGGCTTTATAAATTCAAAGCCTATCTTTATCTACAAAAATCGAAAGCCTTGAACTCCTTTTAGAAAAACCAAGACTTTATGTTCTCTTCAACTACAAATTTGAGCTTTCCCTAAATATCCAAAACTAAATATATATATATATATATATATATATATATATATATATATATATATTATGCTATATATATATATATAATTTAAATTCATACAGTGTTTTACATAATTAATTATATTGGATACTTATATATAAATTATTGATAATAAGTAATATATACACATAAATATGTAATATATATAAACAGATATCATATATATTATATATATACATATATATATATATTTATAAACTCATAAGTGCAATATATGTTTTAATATAAGTGTATAGGGATATTTATGTAAAAAAATATATATATATATATATATATATATATATATATTATATATATATATATATAATATATATATATATATATATATATATATATATATATAGCGTTTCATAGGTTGAATGCCAGACCAAATAGACTCCCCGTGAAATGAATAACAACCAAAACAGCGGGGAAACTCACATCCAGATAAGAAATAGCAAAACAATTCCAGACAAATCGATGCTGTACGAGTTTGCTGTACAAGTCGACCAGTGACGGCGACACCGCGCGTACAATAATGTCGGGGGATGGTATCCACTATTTTTTTTTTCTATTCTTTTTATTTTACCGAGTCGGAAGGGGATAGAACCAAAGGAAATTATTTTTGTTTGTTTAATCCCACAGAGAATGAAATAATAATTGCTCTCTCTCAAAGAAGCTGGGGGCATATTTCTTGCAGTCCCGAAAAAAAGGCATATATATATATAATATATATAATATATATATATATATATATATATATATATATATCATTCGAGCTACAAATGTCCTTTAATATCTAATTCGCTCTACCTCGGAATTGATATATTTTCATATATGTACCGAGGGGGGGGGGAATTTTTTAGTTGATAATACTTTCGTACCCCCATGGGATCGAACCACCGTCCAGTTGGACGGGGAACGAAATCAGGATCGGACAGTGACGCTACCGAAACGGCCTCTCTTGATAGCTGTTTCGGTAGCGTCACTGTCCGATCCTGATTTCGTTCCCCGTCCAATTGGACGGTGGTTCGATCCCATGGGGGTACGAAATTATTATCCCCCTCGGTACATATATGAAAATATATCAATTCCGAGGTAGAGCGAATTAGATATTAAAGGACATTTGTAGCTCGAATGATTTATATGAATCACGGTGATGTGATAAATATTCATATATATAGATTATATATATATATATCATATATGAATATAGTATATATATATAGTTATATATATATATATATATATATATATATATATATATATACATATATATAATGTATATATGTATATATATGATATATATAATATATATATATATATATATATATATATATATATATACATATATATAATGCCTGTCATTTTCACTTACGCAGGGTCTGTCCATAAAGTCCCAGTACCATTACAAGTATTTATTGTCTATAATGGTACTGGGACTTTATGGACACCCTGTATCATTATAGACAAGATACGCTCACAGACTTACGACAGTTGCGTA